>NW_022680697.1:0-91556 GCF_009764315.1 Trachypithecus francoisi | reverse complement strand
CAGCTTCTGTAGAACGGGGTTTGTTTTTTTAATTAGAATTGGGGTGAAGGCTAGTATATTTATTTCTAGGCCCGCTCAGGTGAAGAATCAGTGTGAGCTTAGTGATGTGATGAGAGTGCCTATGATTATGGTGAGGTAGATAATAAGTTGGGCTAGTGGGTTAATTAGTACGGGAAGGGTATAACCAACATTTTTGGGGTATGGGCCAGATAGCTTATTTAGCTGACCTTACTTTAGAATGGAGTGTGACAGGTAGCACGGAGAAATTTGGGTTCTCAGGGGTAGGTTCGACACCTATAATCCTAGCAATAAGAGGGTTAGACCTCTATCATTTACTCTATCAAAGTAACTCTTTTGTCAGACATATTTCTAGGTTTGAGGGGGGATGCTGGAGATTGTAGTAGATATTGAGATATACCATATGAAGAGTGCTAGTGTAAGTGGGAGGAAGTTCTTCCATAGTAAGTGTATAAGTTGATCATAACGGAATTGGGAGTATGCTGTTCAGATTCGTAAGAATAGAGAGATCAGGAGGAGTGTTTTGGTAGCAAAGCATGTTGTGAATAGCTCTGGAGAATAAATGGAGTATAATGTCCCTAGAAAGATCGTAGTTGTTAGGGCATTTATTATGATAATATTTATGTATTCAGCTATGAAGAAAAGAGTGAATGGACCTGAGGCATATTCAATGTTAAAGCCTGAGACTAGCTCTGATTCACCTTCTGTGAGGTCAAAGGGAGCTTGATTAGTTTTTGCTAATGTGGAAATAAACCATATCATGGCCAAGGGTCATGATGGTAGGAGGAGTCAGAGATATTCTTGTGTTGTGATAAGTATATGAAGGTTGAATGAGCCACTTATTAGCAAGACTGATAATAGAATAATAGCAAGAGTAATTTCATGTGAAATTGTTTGGGTGACAGCTCGTAGTGCTCCGATTAGTGCGTAGTTTGAATTTGATGCTCATCCTGATCATAAAATGGAGTAGACAGCTAGGCTAGATGTAGCTAGGATAAATAAAAGTCCCAGATTAAAGTTGATTAGGGGGTTGGGTATAGGAAGGGGAGTTCATAGGAGAAGGGTGATGGAAAAGGCTAAGGCTGGTGCGGTGATGTAGAGAATGGTAGTAGACGTTGAAGGTTTTAAGGGTTCTTTGGTGAAGAGTTTTATTGCATCAGCAAAGGGTTGTAGTAATCCGTAAGGGCCTACAATATTAGGTCCTTTGCGTAAATGTATATAGCCTAGTAATTTTTGCTCAATGAGTGTGAGAAATGCTATGGCAGCTAGTGGAGGTATAATGATGAGTAGAAGGTTTGTTGTGGGCATGATGTCAAGAAGAGGAGTTGAACCTCTGATTGTAAAGTTTTAAATTTTATGCAATTACCGGGCTCTGCCACCTTAACAAACCCTGTTCTTGGGTTGGGTATGTGGTGTTTTATTAGATTGAGACTAGGTCATTTATGTAATGAGGGCACTTTATGAAGTGGGCCCTATTTCTCTTATCCTTTCGTACAGGGAGAAATATAGAATAGATAGAAACCGACCTGGATTGCTCCGGTCTGAACTCAGATCACATAGGACTTTAATCGTTGAACAAACGAACCCTTGATAGCTGCTGCACCATTAGGATGTCCTGATCCAACATCGAGGTCGTAAACCCTATTGTCGATATGGACTCTAGAATAGGATTGCGCTGTTATCCCTAGGGTAACTTGTTCCGTTGGTCAAGTTATTGGATCAATTATAGGTGTTGGCTCACTTTGGCTTGTGTAGTCTTAGCATAGGTTATTCGGAGGTTTAGTTATGCTCCGAGGTCACCCCAACCAAAATTTTTAATGAAGGTGTAGTAGTTTAAGGGTCTGTAGATTTATGTGATTTTTTGGTTGCACTAATAAATTAAAGCTCCATAGGGTCTTCTCATCTTATTATTTTATGTCCACCTCTTCATGGGCAGGTCAATTTCACTGGTCGAAAGTAAGAGACAGTTGAACCCTCGTGGTGCCATTCATGCAAATCCCTATTTAAGGAACAAGTGATTATGCTACCTTTGCATGGTCAGGGTACCACGGCCGTTAAACATGTGTCACTGGGCAGGCAGTGCCTCTAATACTAGTAATGCTAGAGGTGATGTTTTTGGTAAACAGGCAGGGTTGAGTTTGCCGAGTTCCTTTTACTTTTTTTAACCTTTCCTTAAAAGCATGCCTGTGTTGGATTAACGGTATAGATAATACTGGCTTGTTTGTATTTATTAATATTGAGCTGTTAGGCATCAGTGAAGTTTTTTGGTCTGATTTAGGCTTATGAGGTGGAGAAAATATTCATGTTACTTATACTAGCATTGTTGCTTCTATGGGATAATAGATTAATCCAATGTGATGTGAGGAGTTCAGTAAGATGTTTGGAATTTTTTGGATAATTGATGTTGAGCTTGAACGCTTTCTTAATTGATGGCTGCTTTTGGGCCAACTATGGGAATTGGATTTTTTACTCTCTATACAAGGTCTTTTCCTAGTGTCTAAAGAACTGTACCTCTTTAGACTAACAATTAAGTTTACAGGGGGATTGAGTGGTTCTGCAGGTAAACTTAAGGTTGAACTAAGATTCTATCTTGGATAACCAGGCTCGGTAGACTTGTCACCTCTACCCATAAATCTTCCCACTATTTTGCTACATAGACAGGTGTGCTCTTTTAGCTGTTTTTGGGTAGCTCGTCTGGTTTCGGGGGATTTGGCTTCAGTTCTCTTTGCGAAATTGTCTCTAGTTAATTCATTATGCAGAAGGTATAGGGGTGAGTCCTTGCTATTTTATGCTTGGTTAATTTTTTTCATCTTTCCCTTATGGTACTGTGTCTATAGCGCCAGGATAAAATTTCTATCGCCTATACTTTTATATGGATAAATGTTTTAGTATATGTTAATTTGGTATTAGTGTTGATTAGATCTAGGGCTAGTGTTAGCTCAAGGCAATCAAATGATATTGAGATCTTCTGGGTGTAAGCCGGATGCTTTATGTTAAAGTATGCCTTGGTTTATCCAAGTGCACCTTCCAGTACACTTACCGTGTTACGACTTCTCTCTTCTATATAAATGCTAGGGGTGTTTAAATTAGTCCTTAAATATACTTGAGGAGAGTGACGGGCGGTGTGTGCGTGCTTTATGGCCCAATTCAATTAAGCACTCTATTCTTAATTTACTGCTAAATCCTCCTTGGACTCTTAGGTTTCATAAGAGTTATCGTGGGGTTTTCTGAGGTAGAAAATGTAGCCCATTTTTTCCCATCTCACAGGCTACACCTTGACTTAACGTTTTTGCGGGGGGTATTTATGCATACTTTGTGGCCTTTATTAGGGTTTGCTGAGGATGGTGGTATATAGGCTGAGCCAGAGGTGGTGGGGTGGATCGGGGTTTATCTATAGAACAGGCTCCTCTAGAGGGATGTGAAGCACCGCCAAGTCCTTTGAGTTTTAAGCTGTTGCTTGTAGCATTCTAGCGAGTAGTTTTGTTGTTTTAACTATGAAGTTTAAGGCTAAGCATAGTGGGGTATCTAATCCCAGTTTGAGTCTTAGCTATTGTGTGTTCAGAAATTTTAAAGCCACTTTCGTAGTTTATTTTACATCAGCTAAGGTTTTACAATTTAGATGGAGTTTAGCTTTATTGGACTAGATCTAAAACACTCTTTACGCCGGTCTCTATTAGCTTGGGTTAATCGTATGGCCGCGGTGGCTGGCACAAAATTAACCAACCCTGAATGTAGCATAGCTTAGTTAAACTTTTGTTTATTGCTAAAGATTTGTCACTGCTGTCTTCTGTGAGGGTGTGGCTGAGGAAAGTGTTTTGAGCTGCACTGTGCGTGCTTGATACTTACTCCTTTTGATCGTGGTGATTTATAGGGTGTCTTCACTGGGGCAGGGATGCTTGCATGTTTAATCTTGCTAAGAGTTAATAGAAAGGCTAGGACCAAGCCTATCTGTTTATGGGGTGTGCAAACCCGTCTAGGCATTTTCAGTGTCTTGCTTTAGGTATATTAAGCTACATAAATGGGGAAAAATATATAATTATGAAGTGTTACCTTTGGGGTTGTGGTAATAAGGGTATCGATTTGGTAGTGGGTGAGTATATAGGGGAAAGGAAAGAGGAAGGGAAAGAGAAGGAATTGAAGTCAAGAGTGGTAGGTGAAATAGATTTATATTAGTTGAGGGGTAGCAGTTGAAGTCATGCATAGCTAAAAGATGAGAATATAAGCTCTGGATAAGTGGATTAAGACTTTTGTTTTTGGGGTTTGGCAAAAGTGAGTTTTTAGGGAAGAAGTCAGAGATGGGGGGTTTGGTAAAATTTTGCTGTGGTTTTTTAGTGCAACGAGAGATATGCTGCATTGCTGGTTATTGGTATGTCCTACAAGCATGAATTAAATAACACCTTATGATATTATGTGAGACTGGAATATTGACTGGAAATTACTTCACCTGGTTGTAGGCTGTCACAGCTCTACTCAGTCAATGGTTGACAGGTTTACATTACCATAAATAATTAGCTTTTCCAGGTAAGCTGAAAACCGTCTTCAGACCCTATCACTATTCTACTCACTAGCAAACCATGGGCTTACAGATTAAGAGATAAAAAGCTAGCATGTCTCAATTGGTGCTATACTTTCATGCTAGAATAATACACAGGCAAGCAATGACTGTCTGATAGACAGTTGGTCAAAAACCCTCTGGACTCAGGCAGTGATCCCAGAACATACTCACTAGCTTCCTACTTATCTTTTGTTAGGTAAAAGATTCAGTTTCTAAATGTTGAGGTTATTTGTTTTACAGTTTTTAATTTATTGTCCATCTTGGTCCAAGAGTTAGTATATGTCACCCAGATATCAATCAAACACTCTAGGCTGGAATTGACAACAAACTAACTACTCTTTTTCACACTGGTATGACCACACTGGTTCCCTCACAACCAGCATTCAGTTAGCCCACTCAAGTCTTTGACTAGTGAAGTTTCTAGCAAGTGGGTGTGTCTTAGAAAGAAAACACAGGGGATGCAGTGAAGTTTCAAAGTGACTCACAGTTTTATTTATAGAGTACTAATGTCCAAGTCTTATCTTCAATGTGAGATGTAGTAGCTGACCACAAACACATGGAATATCTTGAGTAATTTCATCAGTTTTACATAGGTAAATGTGTATTGTCATAATTGCAGAAAATATACTTCTACCTGTATTTATTGATTTATTAACTTTAGAAAATATTAATTGATTTCAATATGAATCATGAGCATTGAGCTTGTGAATAGTTTTTTCTTTCTAATTTTTTATATTTACATAATTTTAAATATCCTATCATTTATAATTTAAATTCAAAAATATATACAAACATCCATATATTCAATAATCTTTTGACCGCTTATTTTTTACAATAATAATATTAACATTTGTCTCCTTTCCCCTCACCCTTATGCCACAGGCATTTTTAATGACCAAATAAATATAGCACTCTACTAATCCAGGTAGCATATTGGAATATAAATTTTCTTCACTAGGCATCCAGTCTGACAGACGCTGTCTCTTACCTAGTGCTTAAAAGTGTGCTCTTTTTCATTTTACTTCCTATCTGGGAACCATTTTTCTCATCCAGTTTTCCCCCTTTTTGAGTGTCTAGTTGATTTTTCCCCTGTATATTTTTACTTGTTTTCAATATGTTAATTTTTAACTTCATAAATATAGATTATATGCTATAAAGCCTTTTTTCTTGTTCTCCAGCTACCAAACTTCCAATCTTTCATTGTCTTTCTCCAGTCCAAACTGGTTATAGTTTAGGTTTATTATGGAGATCTCATTCTGGGACTTGCTTTTATTGTTTAATTGGGTTGTTCCATTGCTTTTTAGATTCCATGGCTTTCTTTCTCATGGATTACCCCATTATTTTGCTGAAGAACATCCTAATGGTTTGAGTCTTTCCATGTCTGAAGAAACCATATTCCATCTTTGTATGGTTTGATTCTAGGCTAAAAAAGTGGGGGGAGGGATTATATAATAATAAAAAGTTATAAAACACTATAAAAATTATTAACTAGAATATATTAATAGAGCCTCAAATGTGAAATAAAAAAATGAAGTACCATAGGAATTCACTGATGCTGGATTTTTAACATATCTCTTTAGTAAATGATCATTTAGATAAAAGATAAAATTGTAAGTACAATTTTTAATCAGCATTGTAGCCACCAACTGAGGAATATACATTAATTTCATACATAGATAAAACAGTTGACAACAATTTTAAGTAAATTACAAAAATAACTGCAATGTCACATAAAGTTGGAAATTTTCAGAAAAAAATTAAAGGCTAATCTGGTTGTTTGAAAATACTGAAAAGCAGATAATTTTCTGGAAATGTTGATTGAGATAAAAGTTACAAATTAAGAATATCTGGAATGTAAAAAAGGGACATATTGCATGGTATAGAGAATGAAATGTAATAGGAATAACATGATGAGTTTTATGAAATTAAGATTAGTAGCTTACATAAAATTTCTTCAGAGAAAAACTCAAAAGATGAACTGAACAGACTTCTTAATATTAAAGAAATTCAATTGATAATAAAATACAGTTACATACAAGATATAATTGGTCCAAATGGCTTTGCTTATACATTCCAGCAAACACTCAAAAAGTAATTCTAAGGATTCACCAACTTTTACATAGAATTTGTAAAAGAGCCAATACTTTCCAACTCATTGAATTGGGTTAGCATATCCTTGACATCACAACAAGTAAAGATTGTACAACTTATAAAAACATAAAAATTATTGGCCAGTCACACTCGTGCAATTCTAAAGAAAATATTAACTTAATCTGGCAAAATACACTATGACAATTTTGGAATACATCCAGGAATACAAGGTTGGCTTATCATTAGATAATCAATTAATATAATTAGTCACACTAACATTTTAAAACAAGAATACTTTGTAATCATCTCAATAAATCCTCAAAAAGAACATGAAAAAATGGAACAATCTGTTGCAAAGCTCTTAATAGAAAAAATAGAAAGAATAGAAGAAAAATACTAACCTGATATGGGAGTTGGTCTCCAAAATGTCTCACAATAATTCTTACCTCCCGGTTATTCTTACCTTCATGTATTTATATAATTTCCTCTATCACAGAACAAAATTTCAAAAAATTTAAGATCTAATGATTTTATTAGTAATTCATAAGTTGAGCAGCATCCCATTTGGGAAACAGGCACTTCCCTGAGCTGAGCAGAGGGAGAGCTCTTTATAGGCAGGAAAAGAGTGAAGAAAGCAGAAATAAGAAACAAAAAGTTGACTGGTTGTTTTAAAGTAACTTTTCTTATAGAGTGAAAGTAGAGAGGACTTTCTTACTGCACTGGTTCATGTTGAAGGGGCCCATTTGGATGGGTTTCTATGAATCTCCTGTTTTCTGGGGAACGTTTTATCTAAGTTCAGTTTGATTTTGTGGAAGCTGGCATGAGTGACTCTATTCTGTATTAGTCTGGACTGATTATGTCTAGTGCAGAAACTCAGTCCGAGACGTGACCTTCCATAACTTTTATCTCACACTTCTCCATGATGTTCAGCACATCTATGTACTCATAAGATAATATGGAAATGGCAGTGTGTTATTTTCAAGGATGTCATAAAAACATTTTGGCTTCTGCCTTGCTATCTTTTAGATTGCTCACTCTGAGGGAAGCCAGGTACTATGTTCTGAGGGCATGTAAGCAGCCTTACAGAGAGGTCCATGTGGAACCTATCTAAAGTCTCCATTCAGCAACCAGCATCAACTTGCCAACCATATGAGCAGACCATTTTGGAAGCCAGTACTCTAATTCCAGTCGACCTTTTGATGACTATACCCTTGGCTGATATTTTGACTACTACTTATTGTCTCACTGGCTGACATTTTGACTACAGTTTTACGAAAGACCCCCTAAGACAGAATCATATACCTAAGGTGCTCCCAGGTTCGTTACTCACAGGCAATATGAGATAACATATGTATTGTTGTTTCAGGCCACTAATTTTTAACATAACTTGTTACACAGCAAAAGATAACAATATACCTGATAAAATGTTATTGTAAAAAATTTAACAGCATTCTGTATATGCAATAATAAAATATTAAAATATTCACTTTAAATTAGGAACAAAATAAGGAATTCTAATATCATCACTCTTTTTCAATATAACATGTTAAGAAATCCTAACCAGCTCAGTAAGGTGGAGGGGGAACTTACAAAGATTGTAAAATTAGAATAAAAACCTCATTATTTACAAGTGAAAAGTTGTCTCAATAGATAATGAAAAAAATTATAGACAAACTTAAAATTAGAGTTTAGTAAATTTTTCAGACAGAAAATCAACATATTGATTTTCATTGCAATTATTTATAGCAAATAGCAAATAGAAATGCAATGAAACTATGCCATTTGAAATATCAACACCCAAAAAAGCACTAGGAATAAATTCAACAAAGCATATGTAAGAACTTTTTGTAGGATAACACTTTATTTAAAGGTTATAAAGAAAACTTAAATAAATGGAAATATGTGCCGGATGCTTTATTCCTTTTTCCCTCTGGACCCACTCTCAACTTTTCTCCACAAACTCTTGAAGACAAAATTTAAGGACTATATCAATGAGCTCCCTTGAACCCTGGATTCTGGTAGGCATCATCAGACAAGAAGCACTGGCATGAGATTAGAGAGCAAAAAGAGAATATTCAGCTAACTGTCTTCCTGCTGGATGGCCAAGGAGTGATTATATTCCTCTAATGAAGGCCACAGCTTCTGTAAAGTGAGTGGCTCTCTTTTACAGCTGGAGATTCAACCACTGGGTTCCAGTAACTACTCCCTCAGTCTACTTTCCTTTGCTACTTCAGGCCCAAGAGTGATAATCATTTATCACTGATGGTTTTCCATTAATCCTGCTCATTCATTTAAAAACACTTTTATTAAACTCAAATCAATTACCTTGTTTTAATGAGTAAGCCACTTCTTTCCTGCTTAAACTCTTGAGTAATAAGTCACTTGTACCAAAGTGACCCCAGGAAGTGGGACTTTAGCATTGCATTGCTCATATGCTTAAGTAGAGCACAAATTACTTTCTTGCCCTAGAAACCAATGGCACGTGATAGACTCACAGTTACCCAGATTAACACTGGTGGTGGTGTGTTATGAATGCAAATGGAGAGCAGGGAATTGGGAGATCACCTATGGCCCCTCATTGCTATGATGACAAAAGTGATTATAATAATGCAGGAGAGCACAAACGAAGAAAAGAAAAAACTTAAGGCCTTGAACGTTAACTCAGATTGTGGGCGAAAAATCAGAACGACTGTAAGACAGCGGGTGTCTCAGGACCATTATGGCCAAGATATAAGCCCAAGGCTTGATTATAAGTATTGCAGGTATCTTACACTAAAATAAAGCCACTGGACTGGAAGTATGGGAAATCTGAGATACAGGCAAGGCAGGGTATTGAAAGAGACACAAATAATTCTGTGAACTCTAAACCACCAAATACTCCTGGAACTCTTTTGCCAACAAAGCTACCTTTTCTTCCCCCTTTAAAAAGGACTAGGCCTCTTGCATAAAAACTTCAACAGGTTGCATCACAGCCAATGCCTTACGAGACACCACTACCATTACTTATTTCCTTTAGGCTCATAAGAAGAGTTTGATCACAACTTGAAGTATAAGACTTGGTCCAGAAAATGAAAGTATTCCCCAAGTTTGTTTTGGCAGGAGTCTGAGAAACATTCTCATAAGTGGATTTTAGGGTTATTAGATCCAAATGAAATATATATATACACACATAAACTCATCTTTTTATATATATATATATAAACTCGTGTGTGTGTATATATATATAAACTCATCTTTATATATATATATAAACTCATCTTTATATATATATATATATATCAGACTTAAGATGAGTTTATGTACATGGAAACAGTCACTTCGGATTCATGATTTAATGTTTTAACTTGAGCTTCTAAGAGCTGCATTAAATCTATGATGAATTTAAGCCTGTAAATGGAACAGTGGTTTTCCAACCTTAGCTCACACTGGAATCACCTGGAGGACTAGTTAAAACACAGGTTTCTAAGCACCACTCCAGAAGTCTCTGCTTTGGTAGCTCTGGGCTGGAGGCCACAAATTCGCATGACTTCATTTCCAAGTACTTCGAGAAACGTTAGCCCTTTCTCTATGGTTCAGGTCACCAATTGGTGTTCTTCTAGATAAGTCCTTCCCAAATATGATCCTCTTACCCATGGCATGGGAGGTATTCATTCATTTCTACTTTGTCTGATTGATGCAAAAGCCTGATGTCTTCTGGTACACATCAACACAATCAGAGAGTGATGTTGATTACAGCTATCTTTTTAGATGTGGTGTTTTTTTTAGAGAGCAAAGCATCACAACCCTTGGCACCTAGTATACAGATAATGACTTGACAGTTTTTTTCCTTATTGCTACCAGCAAAGTTAGTTAGAAGCAATTTGTCTTTATATATTAGGAAAATCAGTATACTATTATGCCCTTGTCACTCATCAGCCCTCCCATTCTCTGTCCATAATATATTCTAAAGGGAGCTTTATTTTCCTGATGGCCTACAAAGTATTTTGCTAGTTCATTTTATTGATGACATTTTCTTCATTGTACCTAGTGAGTAGGAAGAAATACATGTGTACCTGAGAGAGGATGATAATACCCATGAAACTCAGAGGCCTGCTACATTGGTGAAATTTCTGGACCCTCTGATCCATGGTATGTTGGGATCTCTTTTATAAAGTAAAAATCAACCACTATATTTACCCCTGCCAATTAATAAAGAAAAATTAAAGGTGGTGATACTCTAGATTTGGGGGTAATTATAACTTATTCAGCCTTACTGTTCCAAGGTGTTTACTAAGTTAACTGAATTCCTCATGGTTTTGAGCAGGACTTTGGAGCAAAAAAGTCTCTGCAGCAAGTTTAGGCTGCAGTGCAAGCTGCCCTGTCCCTTTAAACTTATGACCCGCAATCGTAATTGTTTTGGAAAGATCTGTAGTAGAGAGATGCTAAAGAAAGCTTTTAGCAAGTCCCAATATAAGAACTGCAGTGCAGGCCCTGAGAGCTTTGGAGTTAAGCCATGTTATCTTTCCCTCTTTCCCTGACAACTATATGCTGTCTGAAAAGCAGTCCCCGGTTTGCTACTGGGCTCTATGAATACATAACCATGTGACACCAAGTATCTACACAGTAGAAACTACCTGTTACATACTTGGTATTATGTAATTTACCAAATCATAAAATTGGAAAATTTTCAGCAGCTGTTGCATTGTAAGATGGGAATAGCATGGAATCCAGCACTGGCAGGTGCTGAGTGCATGGGTAAACTGCACAAAGTGCTTTGGATTTCAGGGCCCACTCCCATGGCTGCCTCTTACTCCACCACTTACAGCCTTACAGAAAGTATTCTAAAAGCAATTAATGAAAAATGAAACAAGACCAACCTGGCTGGTAAATAAATCTGCACAACGTTCTGCCATGAGTTAAAATGAAGGAGAGATAAAGACAGCAGTGAATGGCTATCCTCCCAGTGGGTTGGTTGCTTACTTTACATGATTTAGAGACGGCCAATGATAAAGACCGACACCAACTTATAGCCAATGCTATATGCTGGCTGCTTATTCAGGGATGGAGAAAGAACAAAACTGATAAACTGGTAACAACAAAGGCTGAGACTGAAGTAAGGTGATGAATACCTTGGTGCAGCATATAAAGATGATCATGTGCCACATAAACGCCCACCAGAGGGTATCCACAACCTAGGACCTTAAGAATTAAATAGACAAGATCCTTTATCTGATGTCAATCAGTCTCTTTCCCCCGCCACTCTTCTCTTTGCTCAGTGGAGTCATGTACAACAAGGCCCTAATGACATGTGTGGAGGTTATACAGAGCTTGACAAATGATCCCCATCGTTAAGTACAAAACCTGCTAATAACAGATACACAAATAGAGCCCTAAATGGCACCATTTCCTAAGGAAACCAGCTAGCTACCTGATGGCTGATTGCAGACATACACAATCATACATGGAGTGAAATTGCTGGTTCATACGGTCAAAGTATTTTAACTTTATTGGAGATTACTTGGCAGTTTTGCAAGGAGGTAGTACAATTTTCGATTCTCACCATAAGAGTTCCAGTTGCTCTACATTCTCATCATTCCTTGCTTTTCAGGTTTTTCATATATGAGCCTGTTTGGTATATGTAGTTGTTTTTATTTTAAAATCTTACTGTACATGCAATTTGCATTAGCTATGACAATTGAGAACCTTTTAATATGCTTATTGCCATATGGATATTTGATTTTCTAAGTATCTGTCCAAATCTTTTGGTCATTTTTTAAAAGTATGTTGCTTATTATTTTGTTATTGTTGATTTGTGGGGCTTATATGTTCTGGATACACATTCTTTGTCAGCTATATGCTTTATGAATATTTTTTCTGAATCTGTGGATCATCTTTTTAGTTCCTTAAGTTTATCTTTCTGTGCGCAAAATATCTTAATTTCAAGCCTAATTTTTCAACTTTTTAAAATGGATAGGCCTTATTTGCCCTAAACAAACACTTGCTACACCAGGAAATTTGTGCTTGTTTCCTTCTAAAAGCTTTAAAGTTTTTAGTTTTTGACATTTATGTTTACGTTGAATTAATTTTAGTATAAGAAATAATGTAGATGGTCAATGTTAACTGATTTTTTAAACCTTTTTTTACATTTTGACGTATTTTTCCCCAGAAATATTTGTATTTTAAATTGAAGAACACTGCTTGGGCAACATGGTGAGACACTATCTCTACAAAAACTAGTTCTAGCTACTCAGGGGCCTGAGGAGGGAGAATCACTTAAGTCCAGGAGTTTAAGGTTATATTAAGCTATGATCATGTCCCTATACTCCAGCTTGGGCAATAGAGCAAAACCAGAGAGAGAGAGAAAGAGCAAGAGAGAGAGAGAGAGTGAGTGCTCTGTTATCCCATTGAACTGCATTGGTGCATTTGTCAAAATCAAGTCATTGTATACGCTCTTTAGGCCTATTGATATATTTGTCTGTGTACTAACACTCATTGGCTTAATTAATGTAGTTTTATTCTGCCTGGAAATATGGTAAGTCCTCCTTTTTTTTTTTTAAGAATTGCCTTGACTCTTCTGCATTTTTAAATAAAATACAGAATAAACATTTTCAGTTCTAGAATTTAAAAACCTGCTAGAATTTGAGATGATATGATTTTGATGGCTATGAATATATACATATCAGGAGAAATGGCCTCTTAACATTTTGACTTCTAATTTACGACATTATTTCTCTATTTAGTTTTTTTATTTCAATAATTTTCAATGTACAGGTCTTACACGTGGTTCTTTACAATTATTATTCAGTATTTTATGGTTTTGTGTTTTTTTAACCACTATCGTAAGTGGTATTATTTCCCCATTTTATTTTCCAATTTTGTGGTACTATACCATTTGAAATTCTCCTACAGGGCTCTGATTACCAATTTAAAAATTATTATTTCTTTTTCCTCTCTGTGCTTCAGTTTAGAGAATTTCAAATGACCTTATTTGAAGTCGATAACTTTTTTCTGTGTCCATTCTACTTTAAGATAATCAGATTAATTGTTCATGTCCAACATTACAATTCTCAGTTCTAGAATTTTCTCTTTTCGTTTTCCTTTTCTCTGCTGAAATTCTTCATTTGTATACCAATTCATCCATTTTTTCTTCTAAATTACTTGAATTTTTTTCATCTACTGATTTCTGTATTTGTATCATCTATAGTTCTACTTCTTTTGACTTTTTAACTTTTTTAAAAATATTTTCATCTAATTGTATTGCCTTGAAGGTGTTTTGACAGCAGTAGCCCTCTCTCACCACTCCTATTCAACATAGTATTGGAAGTTCTGGTCAGGGCAATCAGGCAAGAGAAAGAAATAAAGGTATTCAAATAGAAAGAGAGCGAGTCAAATTGTCTCTTTGCAGATGACATGCTTGTGTATTTAGAAAACCCCATCATCTCAGCCCCAAATCTCCTTGAACCAATAAGCAACTTCAGCAAAGTCTCAGGATAAAAAATCAATTTGCAAAAATCACAAGCATTCCTATACGCCAGTAATAGACAAACAGAGAGCCAAATCATGAGTGAACTCCCATTCACAATTGCTACAAACAGAATAAAATACCTAGGAATACAACTTACAAGGAATCTTCAAGGAGAACTACAAACCACTGCTCAAGGGAATAAGAGAAGGCACAAACAATGGAAGAACATTCCATGCTCATGGATAGGAAGAATCAATATCGTGAAAATGGCCATACTGTCCAGAGTGATTTATAGATTCAATGCTATCCCCATCAAGCTACCATTAACTTTCTTCACAGAATTAGGCTTTTTAATTTTTTTATCAGGAATCACATTGTCTTAAAACTTTTCACATCTTCTAGTTTTCTATTGCGTGCCGCAATTTAAATACAAAATAGCAGCAGACACCCAAGTTGGTAAGTTCTTCCAGAAAGGACGTGCTTTGTTCCTTTGTTATGGAGCTAGAGGGTTATGTCCTCAATTTAATCAGTAGTTTAGATAACTTGGGTTCTGTCTCTAGAAGCTTCCAGAATGGGATCAGGCCCCACCCTCCATCAGGGCTTAAGCAACTTCTCTCTATTTTCCAACCTGCCTGCCATCAGTTTTTCACAACCACTGCTTAGTCACCCAGATTCCTTATGTGCAGAATTTCATTAGCAGCCCTGTCAGCCAATTTGCACTTGTAAAAATCTCAACTTGCCTCTCCCTTTGGCATTAATGCTGCTTTGCGTGTAATGGTCTTACTTTTCCACCCAGTTATTCCTATAGACTCAACAAATGCATTCAGAAATGAAGGATGTTGCAGTCTCTGCTCATCTCAAGGTCTCACATATTTCTAAAATTATGTATTTAGGCCAGGCATGGTGACTCAGGCCTGTAATCCCAGCACTTTGGGAGGCCGAGGAGGGTGGAATGCCTGAGCTTCAGAGGGAGAGTCATAATGAATAGTGGGTTTGAGAGATTCCTAGGGCGTTTTCTTCCTACTGTCATGATGGGGTTAGATAAGCAGTCTTGGCCTCAATCCCACTCCTGCTGCTGCCTCTGCCCTCAGATTTTGCCTCTGAGTCTTCAGGCAGAGGTGCTGCTGCCCCAGAGAAGGTACTTGACCTTCCAAGGGTTCCTGCTGCTCAGAGGCACACAATTTAGCATATAATTAGAACATCAATCAGGGAATACAGTGTAAGTTCCTAGGAAACATTTCCTGTGGGCACAGTCCGCTGCATATGCCGCAGTTGCCCCTGATGGCCCACCCACAGGCTTTAATATCACAGATCCGTTTTAGACCCTTTCTCACAAAGGAATGGAATGAAAAAAAAGTTGAATGCAAATTAAGTACACTCTGCCACAGCCTCACTCTCAGGGTTTCCTGCAGCTACGGCACCCTTTCAAACATCACACTGACTACAAAGCAGTCACTGGAATGATTCTTTCATCAAATATTCAAAAAAAAGAAGTGCAAAGAGGGTGCAAAGAAAGACTTTCTATTGCTAGGCATAAAGCTATCACAAAGCAACAGGACTGTGAGGGTCTCTAGAGCAATTTTTGATTTTGTTTGATTTTGTTCTGAGTTTCCTAGTGTGCCCTATGTCTGGTATTTCCCTGGGCCATGGCTGTGATTACATCTCCGATACACAAATTAGCTATGGCAGCCTTGCTTCTGAGGGTGACCTGGAAATGGAGAGGATGCTTGAAGTCCTTGCTGCCCACGACGCAGAAGCCCCATGGTCCCGGGCCCTGAGGGACTGTCTACTGGGTGGTCGTGGCATGGGGATAGGCTTGCAGGACAAGAGCACTGGTCATACCAAGAGAACTTGTTCTGAGAATTGATTTTTCCACAAGACTAGTTGCTGAAAAGGCCCGCTGTAACCTGAGGACCAGTTTAAGCTCATATTTCCTCAAACACACTGCCCTGACTCGAAGACCAACCTTACCTCTGGCTGTCACTCACCAGTCAGAGCTCGCCAGCTCTCAGGAGCTTCGCCAGAGCCAATATGCTTTCTTTCCAAGCCGTACCTAACATTTCTCTAATAAAACTGTCACCTTTCTTTAAAAAAAAAAAAAAAAAAACCTTTTATTTTAGGTTTGAAGGTGCATGTGCAGGTTTGTTATCAGTTTACATAGGTGAACTCCGTCATGGGCATTGGTTGTACAGATTTTTTCATCACCCAGGTATTAAACCCAGTACCCATTAGTTATCTTTTCTGCTCCTCTCCCTCCTCCCACCTTCCACCCTCAAGTAAGCCCCAGTGTCTATTCCCCTCTATGTGTCCATGTGTTGTCATCATTTAGCTCCCACTTATAAGTGAGAACATGTGGTATCTCGTTTTCTGTTTCTGCCTTGGTTTGCTAAGGATAATGGCCTCCCACACCATCCATGTTCCTGAAAAAGACATGATCTCATTTTTTATGGCTGCATAGTATTCCATGGTGTTTATGTGTCACATGTTCTTTATCTAATCTGTCATTGATGGTCATTTAAGTTGATTCCATGTCTTTGCTATTGTGAATAGTGCCACAATGAATATTTGTGTGCATGCACTTTTACAGTACAATGATTTATATTCCTCTGGGTATATAAATCCCAAATGGGATTGCCGAGTCAAATGGTAGTTCTGTTTTTAGCTCTTTGAGGAATTGCCACGCTGCTTTCCACAATGGTTGAACTAATTCACACTCCCACCGACAGTGTACAATTGTTCCCTTTTCTCCAGCATCTGTTATTTTGTGACTTTTTAATAATTGGCATTCTGACATTCTGACTGGTGTGAGAAAGTATTGCACTGTGGTTTTGATTTGTGTTTCTCTAATGATCAGTGATATTGAGTTTTTTTTTCATATGCTTATTGGCCACATGTATGTCTTCTTTTGAAAAGTGTATCTTCATGTCCTTTGCCCACTTTTTTAATGGGGTTGTTTTTCTCTTGTATATTTCTTTAAATTCCTTAGAGATGCTGAATATTAGGCCTCTGTCAGATGCATAGTTTGCAAATATTTTCTCCCATTCTGTAGGTTTTCTGTTTACTTTGTTGACAGTTTCTTTTGCTCTGCAGAAGCTCTTAAGTTTAGTTAGATTCCATCTGTCAAATTTTGCTTTTGTTGCAATTGCTTTTGGTGTCTTCGTTATGAAATCTTTGTCCCTTTCTATGTCCAGGATGGTATTGCCTAGGTTGTCTTCCAGGGTTTTTACAGTTTTGGGTTTTACATTTAAATCTTTAATCCAGCAGTCCACAACCTTTTTGGCACCAGGGACTCATTCTGTGGAAGCCAATGTTCCCACAGAAAGCAGCAGGCAGTGGGATGGTTTCGGGATGAAACACTTCAGATCATCAGGTATTAGTTAGATTCTCAAAACCTAGATCCCTCACACGTGCAGTTCACAACAGTGTTCGCACCCTTATGAGAATCTAATGCCGCCGCTGATCTGACAGGAGGTGGAGCTCAGGTGGTAATGCTTGCTCACCAGCCACTCACCTCCTGCTGTGCGGCCTGGTTCCTAACAAGACACAGACTGGTACCAGTCCATTGCCCAGGGATTGGGGACCTCTGCTTTAATCCATCTTGAGTAAATTTTTGTATGTGGGGAGAGGAAGGGGTCCAGTTTCAATCTTCTGCATATGGCTAGCTAGTTATCCCAGCATCATTTATTGAATAGAGAATCTTTTCCCAATGCTTGTTTTTGTCAGGTTTGTCAAAGATCAGATACTCTTAGGTATATGGCCTTATTTGTGGGTTCTCTATTCTGTTCCATTGGTCTATGTGCCTCTTTTTGTTCCAGTACCATGCTGTTTTGATTACTGTAGCCCTGTAATACAGTTTGAAGTCAGGTAGCGTGATGCCTCCAGCTTTGTTCTTTCTGCTTAGAATTGCCTGTGGGCTATGTGGGCTCTTTTTGGTTCTACATGAATTTTAAAATAAAAACTCTCAACTTTATCTTTGTTCTTGGAACATACTGAAGACCATCTGATCTGTGAGTATGCCCCACATTGCCATTCTTGCCTCCTAAATAATCAGTGTTACATTTAGAGATTTATCTCTATATTTTATTTGACTTCAGCAATGTAAACTGTGAGTCAGAGCTGCAGTGGTGGAGGCTGCAACCTTGGCGGCGGGAAGGTCGGTTCACAGGGTTTCTCAGCATGCTCCTCCTGTGTCCCCACTGTCGAAAGGTGCCCCCTGTCATGTGTGTGCCCTTGGCTTGTAGACTGGCCTCATCTTTCCAGAACTATTTTTGGTCATGCCTCATGCATGAGCTTGTGCCTGCGCACAATCATGTGAAAACTAACTTAGTTATGTCTTGTCCAAACTAAAAACATTGAACCATTTTAAAGGAAAGCAGCTTCCCAATGTTGCCATATATTGTTTTAAAATAATTGTAAAAAGTAGTTGCTCATGTAATAGCACTGGGCCTGGCATTGACTTTGCACGTGTGCCTCACACACATCTGAGAGGCTGTTACTGTGGACGCCGTCCTCAGTGCTGCTGCTGCATGGCACCCTGCCTCACAGGAGCTCTGCAACAGCAAAAGCACCAAGCAGATTGAAGAGGACAGAGCAGGACCATGCGGGGTCCTCCTCCCTGTGGTCAGTTACATCTTCCTTTGGTATCACGGCAGAGGTTGGGGGTGCCCCTGAAGGCACCAGCCAAGCTTCCTGTGCCCACTTCCCATGCCCACTGTACCCGCCATGACAAACTGAGCGTGTTTCTGTAACCATCCTCTACCCTGAGTAGATGCTCTGCATTCCTATTGTGCAATGCTTTCAGGACTGTACCTCTGTGGTCATCCCTGTCATCCAGCTCTGTGATGGCCATGGAAACCAGAACATGGCATGTCCCAACACCTCATTCTGAAGTTAGAAATCAACAAAACCTCCCAAATGGGAGAGGAGGGTCTAAAACCCTTGGAAAATTTCCTCTGCGAGATTTGCATGAGACCTGGAATGTCCTGAAGTGTAATATAAAAAGGTATTGAATGACACATGTAAGACAGGTGTAGCCAACAGAGCAAATCATTCATGTCAACAGTCTCCCTTGTGCTCTGTCAGAGATCCTCTGAATTATAGCACTGAGAGACCCTGGATGGCTTGGGAGTGGATGAGCCCCACGCACAGGCAGGAGAGTGGCGCATTTTCTGGGTCACAAAGTATCCTGTAGCTAGAAGATTAGAAACAATTCTACATGAAACATTTGAAAGTATCTCTTGATCAGTTTATTTGTTTCTGAAGACACAGCTTTCCTTTGGAAAACAGTAGCACAGAGAAAGGTCTCCACAACCAAAAAGCACCATGAATTGTTAGTTGCATTTTGCCTGGTCACGTGAGTGAATTTCCTCCTGGATTACATTGAATCTACACTGTTTAGGAGACTAGCAGATGCATTGCTAATGAAGCCACATGTGCAGGGTCATCATCAGTTGACATACTTCCATCCTAGCTGATGCTGTTGATTTTTCCCTGCCATGAAGCTTCCTGACACAGCCTGCACCCGAAAAAACTTCCCAAAGCAAGTCGAGTCTGACTTTGCACCCCCAACATGAGAGTCATGTGACTTCTGTGCATGTCACTGAATACTGATGTACCTGAAGGAACCCTGGGTACCAAACATGCTCAAGTGAATGAATAGTGTCCAGGAAAAAGCCCAGCAGGTGTCCAGGCAATGGCCTCCCGCCAGAGATCTTGTCAGCATGCCACTCTGAGCACTGTGTGCCTTAGTGTCTTTCTGTCCTGGTTGCAGTGAAATCTTTCTCCATAACGTCAGTTTTTATACTTTTTGATCTAAGTAGGACATCATGTGATGAATTTTCATGTGATATGAATTCAGTCTAAGTATGTCTTAGGATTGATTTAGAGGGAAGACTGAAGCAGGTAAATGGCAACCCCTTGAATACACATCCATAATAAATTTAAAAATATTCACCATGATTTAGTGGTGTGTTTTAAAATAGGAAACAAAATCTTTCCTGTTCATTAGAATAATTACATCAACTAAAGTCATTATAATTAAAGTCATCATTACATCAACTAAAATACAAAATATGGAATCTGATCTTCAGCAGATGTTGGCATTTCTTTAAGTACACGTCTTCACTTCCTTGGTGCACTAACAGAGACTCAAGAATGACAAAGGGAAAAAAAGGCAAAATTAAGGAAAAGGGAGACATTTTGTAGCTGATGTTGGATACACTGGATGGACTATCCACTTGATACACCTTCTCTTTGATAGAATAGGAAACTTCAGGTTTCACAAAGGAAATCGTGCTTTCATGAGACAAAGCAACAGAAAAATATCGATAATCACAATATTTTAATGTTTTATGAAGAACTGTATTGTAGCCTGTATCTTTAATTAAATAAATGTCTTTTTTTTTGCATGTAAAATAGAATTCAGCCTTTCCTAACTCATGACAGCAATGGGCTGAAGATACTGCTGGGCCTACCCTGCCACCTGCTGGGAGGACTTGTTCCCTCAAAAGCCTTGGTTTGGAAGGATGTTTGGAAAATAGCTTTACACACCCACCCTTTATTGTGTTTTTACTCACAAAGCCTTAACATACCGCCATATTTCATGTAGTTGATTTTTCATATCTCTGATAAGTTTTTAAATGTCAGTATTCCTACTAAAGTCTCTGTCTCTGTCCTGTGTTCTGTGTTCTAGGGTGTATGAAGAAAGGGCCTCAGCAGAAACAGAGGCTGAAGCATGCGTGCTGGGGGCCGAGAGGCCAGAGGAGAATGTGATGAGACATAGAATTGGTAGTGCAGGAAGTCGGAAGATCAAGTACCATGATGTTGGTGCTGGTTGCTTGTGTTAAACTGCCTAGGTTTTAGTCTACGGTAATTTTTGCCCACCTGTGGGCTTCCCCTGGTGCCCCAGCCATGATGGGGTAACTGAACTGCTGCTGGGGCCAAGCTGCCAGTGGCCCAGGATCTGGCACTTGGAAGAGTTCTGAGAAGTGTCCCTGGATCAAAAGAGGAGAAACAGACTTCATCCATACCTATTCCCACTGTATTGAAAGAAGTGAATATTCTGAGGGATTTCCACATTTTTTAAAACTTCTTTTAATTAAAACATTTAAAATAAAATAAGATTGAGGTAACAACCAGGTTACAGTTCTTCCAGTAGCACCCAGCCAGCGAGAGCCGTCAGATTTTAGAAGAGAGGATTGCAGTCATGTCTGGAATTCAAAGAAGAAACAGTGAGAAGAGCTTGATAGAACTGACAGATGCTAAAATGTCTAATATTAACATAGAAGGGCAACTCTTAATGATAATATAGAATTACAATATTAATGGCAGAGTAATTAAGGAAGCCATTAATGTTGAATTATGTGTGTACATTAAACCTATAAATTAAAATATCATGAATATTATACCATCTGTGCTGGCTTCATTAATGCTGTTATAAAATAAACTGTATCAATGACATTTTATTAATATAAAATTATAAATTGCTATTGTTGAATAGAACTTTAAAGTTGAATAAATATATTATTACTAATATGTTAGACTTTGATAAAATACAAAATTCAAACATTTTAATAAAATGCTAAGTTTCCCAGTAGTATTTACATGAAGTTATTTGAGGTATTGTTTGTTCAATAAAGAATGTGACAGTGTCTAGTATTGGCATTGTTTGATTAACTGGTGGAAAAATAAATCATTTGCAAGGAAATGGGTTATTTCAAGTTATATTTTAATGTCCTTTTATTTCCACATAATAAAATCTTTATTCTGGGCATGATGACTCATGCCTGTAATCCCAGCACTTTGGGAGCCTGAGACGAGAGGATCACTTGAGCCCACAAGTTCAAGACTAGCTTGGGCAACATAATGAGACTCTGTCTCTACCAAAAAAATAAAAAATAAAAAAATTACCGGGCCTGGTGATGCGCGTCCGTGGTCCCAGTTACTCAGGAGGCTGAAGTAGGAGGACTGCTTAAGCCCAGGAGGCAGCAGCTGTAGGAGCCATGATCCTGCCACTATACTCCAGCCTGGGCAACAGAACAAGGTCTTATGTCAAAACCAAAATGAAACAAAAGAGTAAAATCTTATTACTCACTTGATATTCCTGAAACAAATTTTCCAACAGTATGTTTGTGTACAGTTCTTGAGTCTTACAGTATGCAGTCAAAGCTCAAAACCTCCTGCTAAATGGACAACTGTTAAGGCGTGCATTCGGTTCTGTTTCCAACCTGTAGCCTCCGGCGATCCTCAGCCTGGCACACAGGGAGGCGGGGGTGCGGTGGGAGAAGTGGTGGATGGCTGGGGTTGCGGGGTGCAGAGAGTGCTGAGCCACGAAGACTTGGGGCAGCGAGGCTGAGTGACAGCAGAGCCTGGGGAGGCGTCCAGGCCTCGGGGAAGCGGGGACTTCGGAGCAGGGACCCTGGGGGACACTGAGCACAGGGCCAGGGTGGCGTCCAGGAGTCTCGGGTAGGCCTGGACTAAAGAGGGGCCTAGGAAGAGAGACATGGGGAGGTCAAAGGGCCCTAGTGAGTCTGGGTGAGGAGCAGGGGATCGAGTCCCCCCCCCAGAACTGAGTCCAACGTTTTGGGGGAGGGACAAGGAAACAGTGAGGGTGTTGGGGCCACGGGCCACTGTTTGAGGGACAAACCCAGCTCAGAGGAAATAAGGCACAGGAGTGAGGTGACAAGGGACATGGGGGTGACAGGGCCATGAGATGAGGGGTGTTGAGGTCGGGCCAGGAAAAGATCAACTAAAAAGCAGGGGAAAGTGGGGGCCCGGGGAAGCAAGACATGGAGGCATGAGGGAGAAAAAGGGAGGAGAGGGAGCTCAGCAAATCCGTCATTGCCAGGCGCCTCTAGGAGCCTGGTTTTGTGGTAGCTTAGTCACGTTTTCAGAGAAGAGGTTCACGGTATAGAGGATCACATGACCACATAGCCAATGCAGGGAGGAAGTGGGGTAAAGAGCTGGGGTGCCCGTCTGGGGCCCCGCTTCCTTGTAATTTTCTTACAACATTTAGCATCTTGACAGAAGGCTGTGATGCTTGAGTGGTGCTCACACACTGAGTTCTTAGACCTGATAATGCTTATTTTAAAGTTGCAAGGTCTGTTAAATTGACCTGAGGAATAAAAATTAAATCTTAAGTTCCCCCGACTGACTGATAGAACCCTCTCTTGGCCAAGGGGACCCCAGAGAAACCTTAAAAACTGAGCTCCTGGCCATGATGGGATGCAAGGTCAGACACACTTCAGCATGTCCCTTCCATATAATCTTTAACCAAACTCTTTCTTGAGGAGTAAGCAGAAACCAACTCTGGCAAGCCAGAAACACAGGACTCATTCCTTTATCATCTTTAGCCAATCATCTGAGGCCGTGGCTGGACTCACCCTACCTCTTTGCAGTTTTGGAGTGACAGTCACCAGCTTCACAGTGCATCCTTCCTAAAATGAACCACTGCCTCTGGACCAGTTTTGGCTGGCTCACAGAGGATGCACAGTGAGTGGTTTGTGGCCCCTGCTGCACCTTTTGATGTCAGAGGCTAAAAACTCCACCCCCAGATCACACTAATACATGAACATGTGACCCGTGAAGAGGCATGAAACTCAATGGCACATTCATGTTCCTTTCATAAATATTCATTACTGCTCCTATAGCTTATTGAATATGTACATTCTGCCACCCCACTCAGCATAAATTCCTACTCCCTTTACCCCTCCCTTGAAGCACTTGCTTTTGGCAGAGCCAGAGGCTACACTTCCAAGCCTGTGAGCTGCAGTCCTTCACAAGAATTAAAGCTCTCCTTTCCAATACATGAACTGCATGATTTATCAGTTGACTGCTTTGCTGGTGTTCACACTGCTATCAAGAGCAGTAAGTAGTCAATTCTTAGAAAAATATAAGTCTAATAAAGATTTTAAAAATCTTTAAGCTCTTGAATATACTTTCAAATAAGACAACTTTTCTCCTAATTTGCAAAGATAAAACATCACCAAAAATGACAGAGGTGCAATGGAAAGCCAAACCAAAGTGTTTTTCCCATTCCCACATAGCAATCCACACAGAGTACAGTCCCTCCTTCATATCCATGGGTTCTGCATCCATGGATTCAGCCAAACTTGATGCAAAAACATTTGAAAAAAAAGAATGGTTGTGTCTGTACTAAACATACAGACTTTTTTTCTTGCCATTATTCTCTAAATAATACAATGTAACAACTATTTACATAGTATTTACATTGAATTAGATATAAGTGATCTAGAGGTGATTTGAATCAACCTTGTCCAACCTGTGGCCTACCCTCCAACACAAATTTGTAAACTTTCTTAAAACATGAGATTTTTTTTTTTTGCGATTTTTTTAAAGTTCATCAGCTATCATTAGTGTTATTGTATTTTATGGGTGACCCAAGACAATTCTTCTTCCAATGCAGCCCAGGAAAACCAAAAGATTGGACACCCCTAATTTAAAGCATGTGGAGGATGTGTGTAGGTTATATGCAAATACTACAATTTCTGTTGCCTAGGCTGGAGTGCAGTGGCACAATGATGGCTCACTGCAGCCTTGAAATCCTGGGCTCCAGTGATCCTCCTGCCTCAGCCTCCTGAGCAGCTGGGACCACATGAGTGGGCTCCTATGTCCAGGTAATCTTTATTCTTTTTATTTTTTGTAGCAATGAGGTCCCCCTATATTGCCCAGGCTGGTCTTGAATTCCTGGGCTCACATGATCCTCCCACCTCAACCCTCAAAGCGTTGGGATTACAGAAGTGAGCCATTATGCCTGGCCTCAGCATTATTTGTAAGGACAAAAGAAAAACAATCTGATCCATCCTATAAACTAAAAATAAAATCCTAACTGCCCCCATTGACTGAACAGACCCCCTCTTGGCCAAGGGGACCCCAAGCCTTTTTGCACCCCCTCCCTTTTGGAGTTTAGGTGCAACTCTCCAACATTAACATTAGAGATCCTAAGACTGACAAGGCAGATTCTGTGCCAATAAAAGACCAAATTATAAACAAGACCTAAGGCCATGCCAGGCGAGGGTTTAGTCAGGCCTGCAGGCCATCAACCTTGCTACATAGCATCCTTAACTTAAAACATGACTTTCTGCTGACATCACATTTTAGACAGAGCTTACTCCTTTAACCAACTGCAAATTAGAGAATTTCTGAATCCATGTATAACCTGTAAACCCCTGCTTCAAGATGTCCCACCTATTCGGGTCACACCAATGTACACCTTCCATGTGTTGATTTGTGTCTTTGCCTAGAACTCTTTCCTCCTTAAAAGGTATACAACCAAACTATAACCCGACTGCCTCGGGAACGCTTCCTCAGGACCTCTGAGACTGTTTCCCCAGGCCACGGTCACTCATTCACTCACAGGAAACCTCTTTCAAATATTTTACAGAGTTTGGCTTTTCCATCAATAATCCGTGTCTGAGAATGCTCAAATCAGCGTTCCTCAATTTAGGTTATCTATTTGCTCCTGTCACTGTTTTTGACATGCTCTGATATGACCTATGCTTTTTCCTAGTTCTCCTTGCATGTCCCCAGAGACATGTTCTGTCAGTGTCACCTCCCAAGTGTATCATGCATCTGCCCACTTGCCACTGTCTCTCTGCTACCCCCTTAATGGGTGTCCTGTCCCTGTTATTTGACGGTAAGTGCTTCATGCTTCTTGCTTGTTGACAGTGAGTGTTTGCGAATGGTGCTTCTCCCAGCCAATTCTCTTATGCAGCAGCCAAAATCCCGTTATGGGAAAACCAAGCTTATTCCTGCCTCACAACTTTTTTACTAGCTGCAAGTTCAGGACAGCCAGATTCTCATTAATTACTCAGGCCACAATTCCTATTTTTTCATCAGAGGACCCTTCGATGGCGGGCGTCCTGTGCAGTGCTGGCCCTTCCACACACACAGCCCCTTCCCTGCAATACCACCCTCATAATCCTGATAGCTGTCTGCCATCAACTCATTTATTTCTTAATAAGAGCTTTAGTGAGACATCATTTGCATTTCAAACAATTCACCACTGAAGTGTACAATTCAGCGGTTGTTACTATATTCACAGAGCTGGGAACCCATTATCCAGTCAATTGCAGAATATTTTCAGCATCCTGAAAGGACTTCCCATACCTATCAGAGGTCATCCCACTAAGCTCCCCATCCCTTCCAGACCTAAGCAACCAACTGCTCATCTACTTTCTATTTCTAGGAATTTGCGTCTTCTGCACATTTCCAAGAATGGAGTCATTTATGACCAGCTTCTTTCATTGAACATGCTGTTTCCGGTGTTCACCACAGTGCGGCGTTCCTCATGTGTGAATGTCACGTTGTGTGGATGGAGCACGTTTTGTTTATTCACTCATCAGTCGGTGAACATTTGGGTTGTTTCCTCTTCTTGGCTATAATGAATGATGCTGCTAAGAACGTTTGTGTACACGTTTCTGTGTGAACATGTTTTCAAGAGTTGTGCTCTTAATACCTTTGAGGAAGTTTTGGTGGAAGAGACCACAAAAAATAGCATATACATCTCAGCCTTCCATTTATATAGAAATCTCTTGAAGGATACATTAAAAACTCTAGCATCGTGAGTGTCTCTGGATAGTGGGGCTTGGGATAGGTATTATTTAAGAATTTCTTTATTCTTTGCATTAAAGAGAAAATATTACTATTCTAATTAAAAATATTATAAGGAAGTAACATGCCACTCTGCCTAGCTTGGTTTGCTGGTTCCACGAAGTCACTGGCCTGGCATGCCGGGCCCTGACCCCTCCTGCCTCACTCTTGGATTTGCCATGGAAGCGCCTGCCATTTGCACTCCTGCATATGGAAGCTGTTTGCTCTGGCTTCAAGCCTTGTGCATTTGTCTTCTGCCTGGACGACACTGCCATCCACGCCTCTGAGAGGCTGAACACTGCTCACCTTTCCCACTCGCCTGGGGAGCCTTCCCTTAATCCTCAAGACTAGATTCTCTCAGACACCACATGCCATCACTCTCCTCATTCTTACCCCCATGTTGATTCTGTGTGTGTGTGTGTGTGTGTGTGTGTATGTGTGTGTGTGTTAGAGCTGTTCTGCTCCCCTTGGAAACACTTTCTGAAGCCATCTGCAGGCTTACTGCAGGAGCTTCAGAAGGCACATGGGGAGAGGGATGCCAGAGTGAAGAAGGTCTCTTTATTGGATGTTTTCTTCCTAATTTCAGGTGGTGACTTCATGCCTGGTGGATCTGAAGCAACATCCTCAAGCACAAAATTGTTTTTATGATGGAAAGATCTGTCTGGGGGAGCACCTGGTACCTGTCAAACACCACTCAGCTCTGCCTAGAACCTGGCTGTGTTTGACCCTGCTCTCTCCTCAGACTGTGCTCCGTGTGGACACCTGTGGCTAGCTGGGTGAGGAGGAAGACTGCGGGATAAAGAGAGAAGGAGGAGGCACACCCCCTCCCCAGGCAAGCACGTGAATACTTTGTGGATGGGCAGGAAATGCATGGGAAGCAGCCTGGAGATAAACAAAGACCACTCAAATGAGAGACACAAAGGCCCCAGCAAGGGAGTCAGCCATCGCCACTTGCATTTTGGTAGAGACTTGCAGGCAGGCAGAGGATGGGAAAGGTTCACAATGGGAAAAGGGGAGGCTCCAGGTGCACTGAGTGGAGGCTCTTGGCTTGGGGAAGCTGGGGTGGCTGACCAGAAATAGCATCTCCTGTGTGGTCGGTTAGGGCAGCAGATTTCACTTTTTCTGGTTGGTTCTAAGTTGGAAGCCTGGACAAAAATTAGGGAAGCTGTTACTAGTCAAGTTCTGGCTGTTCTTGGGCTGATTGTTACAGGGTGGTGTTAGGCTCCCTGGATTGACTGGAGATAGCGGGCTGGCTTCCTGCATGTCTGACTTCTAGTGGACTGGCTTCCTCCACCTCTGAGTTCTAGCGGGCTGGCTTCCTGCACCTCTGACTTCTAGCGGGCTGGCTTCCTGGGCTGTTGCTGCAGATCCCGGGCTGGCTTTGGGGCTGGTTGCTGCAGACTGTGGCTCAGAGTTTGAATTTTGTATATAGTCTGGCCGCTGTCATTGTATAGTCAGTCTCTCACAGGTCAGCTTATCAGCACCTGCTGGGCCACTCCAGGGCTTGCTACTTCAACCAAGGGATGGGTCTTGCAGATCTACCTCGCTAGCCCCCATTTCGGATGTGACACTTGAGTCCTAACAAATGAAGGGCACATGTGTGGAGGCAGCTAACAGCACAGAGCCAGCTTCTAGGAGAACAAGATGAGGGAACATAAAGATGTATTGAAAACCATAACTCTTGAAAACCATAAAATCTCAATCCTCAGGCAGTGTCTAAAATAATTACAACAAAAAATTCTTTAGAAGTAGAGAAAACCCAAAGGGAAATAATCTGTAAAGAGGCAAAACCAACAAAATCAAGGGAGAGACCGAGAAATTCGAACCACAGCAACGGGACCCCATGGGATCCTAGGGTTGAGACCTTAAAGGGACCCTCGAGGACCTATGTCTAACTGCCAGCCTCCAAGCTGAACCTTTCTCACTGCCTTGGGGCCCTGCATGGCTTAGCCCCTGCAGGAAGCCCAGGGTGTCCTGCTGGCCTCCGGTGCAGAGTCCTTTGATGGAGCAGTGGCTGTGGCTGACTGCAGACGGCGCGGCCTCATGCGTTGTCTGTGTTCAATGCATAGGTGGTGGGGTGGAGAAGAAAGTGACAGGCAGAGAATGACAGATGCCCCCTCCCTGGTCTGCTGGGGTGACTAGGGGAGGAGGAGGCGTGGCTCTGAGGCCTCCCTGCGGGCCACTCCAGGTCCTCCCAGCCCCCTGGCCTCCGGGCCCCACAGGTCCCTGAGCACCTCATCGGGAGATCCCTGTGTCCTGGTGGCGGTGACAAAGCTCCTAAAGCCTCTCTGTCAAAACTCCCGGCTCTGTGTTCAAGTATGTTTTTCAAAAAACATTGGAATGAAACTGGTAGGGTTTGCATGATCCTTGCAGTGGGGAAAAATGTTAATGATGTTGTTGGTTGGAGCCTGTGAGTGCAGCACCCCCTGCTCAGGACACACAGGCCTTGGTGCTGCTGTTGCCAGTCCTGTCCCAGCCTAGCTGCCTTAGAGAGGTGCCGGAGGGTCAAACTCCGCACAACTGTAGTTTGCCACTGGTGGGTGGCTCAGGATTCAAGGCCAGCCCCCAGCCCCAGTCCTACAAACCTTCACTGTGGACCTGGCCTGATGGCACTCGTCACACCCACACTCCCCTGGGAGTGCTGAGGCCCAGCCCTGGCTGCCACACTCACTGTCTCCTTGCTCCCCCTAGCCAGAGGGAGGCCCAGCACCTCGTGGCTGCTTTGGGTGTTGGGGGCCCCAAGTGCCTGGGGGACGTGTGTTCAGGCAGTAATGGTGCACCCGAGGCCCCAGCCTGCCGAGTCCCATCTGCACCCCCATTTCTCAAGAAGGCTGGCAGCTACAATTCAGGTGAAGTCAGCAGGCCCATCTGCACCTGATCAGTGATGCTGGCCCAACAGGCTCCAAATGCCTGGGTTTGCGGTGCTAAACCTGAAGGTCTTACCCTGCAGATGCAGAGGGCGGTGCGGTGGGTCACAGCTGGCAGAACTCCAGGCTGCTCTAACAGGTCAGCGCTCTGCCCTGGCACCACACCAGACAACTGCCTACCACCTGGGTTTCTGCTCTGCCACACTGAAGAACATTTCTCCAGGGGACACAAAAGCTTAGCATTCTCTACTGAGGTTTTCTCTTTTAGTTTAACATTGAGGTGTGCGATTCATCCGGAGTGCATATTTCTGTGCACCATGAGCTGGTGCCTGCAGTTTGCTGGCCTGGGGCCAGGTAGGCAGGCATGGACCAGGAGTCCAGCCCTTGTGGAGGAAGCTTTGGCAGCTCACTGACCAGGCAGTGGGTGCCCAAACTGGGTCCCTCTCCCTGCTCGCCCCTCCCCCGTTTCCCCTCCCAGGGTCCTCACTGGTCTGCCGCACCCTCTTAGAGCTATTTACCTTTCCTCCTGCTGCTCACCCCTTGCCTTCACAGAGCATGTTGCATGTGCAAACCTGGGGCTCTGACTCCAGTCCACCCTGGGACCCAGCAGGGGTAGGTGGTCATTCTCCAGGAGCATGTGCCGAGGTCTGAACCCTACCCTTTCATCCCCCGAGGTTAATAATAATAATAGTTACTGTTGCTGTTGTTCATCATTATTGTAATGATTACCATTATTATTTGTCACTGTTATAAAAACACTGAATGAAGTTTTTCCATCCACAAAGGGTTTCACCATGTTGGCCAGGTTGGTCTCAATCTCTTGACCTCGTGATCTGCCCACCTCTACCTCCCAAAGTGCTGGGATTACAGATGCCCACCACCACTCCTGGCTAATTTCTGTATTTTTAGTAAAGATGGGGTTTCACCATATTGGTCAGGCTTGTCTTGGACTCCTGACCTGGTGCTCTGCTTGGCTCAGCCTCCCAAAGTGCTGGGATTACAGGCGTGAGCCACCACACCCAGTTGAAAGGTCAAGAGGATGAAAACAAAGTATAGATCAGAAGAAAATATTTGCAAACCACATATTCTACAAATGTGTAAAAAATAATACAAAAATTATCTGGGCATGGTGGTACACACCTGTAGTCCCAGCTGCTTGGGAGGCTGAAGCAGGAGAATCGCTTGAACCTGGGAGGCGGAGCTTGCACTGAGCTGATATTTTGCCACAGCACTCCAGCCTGGGCAAGAGAGTGAGACTCCATCTCAGAAAAAAAAAAAAGAGGACCTTTCACAGAGCCTGGGTTTTTAATTTTGATGACTTCCAATTTATCCATCTCTCTTTATGAATCATACTTTTGATATCAAGTACAAAATCTCCTTTTTTAGCCTAGATCCCATTTTTCTCTAAGAATTATTTTTCCCTAAAGTTTATAGTTTTACATTTTACATTGAAATGTGTGATCCATTTGGAGTTAATGTTTGTATGAGGTGTGAGGGTAAAACCCCCACAATTTATCCATTTAGAAAGGTGAGGAGACTTCATTTTTCATAAGGATTACAGCCTGCAAGATGGCCATCCTAGCCAAGGGACCAGAAACAGGCACTTTGGAGGAGGAGGGGTTGGGGTAGGAGCTTTATGCTGAGCAGGTTGGCTAAACATACATATTCAATGGGTTATAGGAGGAGCTATGAATATTCATGAAGGTGGTCCTGACACATGCATATTGAACAGACATGCATGTAGCATATGACCCATGTTCACTTTGGGGTGGAGACTTAACATTTAAATGTATTACAATTAGGTCCTATATGTCAACAGGTCTTTTCAGGGCATGAAGGCACACAAGTGTGCAGCCTCTGTAAACCAGCCAGAGACACTCCATGGTTGGTGGTCTTATCAGGAAGTTATGTCTGGTAGAGCAGGGGTTCAGTACATCAGTGGGTGGTGGAGCTGGAGATTGTTTTAATCTTGTCTATCTCGAGGCCAGTGGTTGTTTAGCTGCTAGAGAAAAAGAAAAGCCTTGTGGTCCTTAGAATACAGTTTTATTCTTTAGGCGTAGGGTTAGTGACTTAACCCTTGCCTGGCATGGCCTTAGGTCCTATTTATAATTTGGTATTTTATTGCCACAGAGTCTGTTCTGTCAGTCTTCTGATCTCTATGTTAGCATTAATGCTGGTCTAAACCCCAAAAGGCAGGGTGTATAATGAGGCGTGTCTGACCTCCCACCACATTATGACTAGAACTAAATTTTTAAGATTTTCCTGAGGTCCCCTTGGCCAAGAGGGGGTCCATTCATTTGGTGGGGGCTTAGGATTTTAAAGTTGACAGTGTCTAGGTCAAGGGTTTTGGTTTGCCTGCTTGTTTGCTGTGCCTGTGATGTGCAATTGCCCGACACCCATTTGATGGAAAGGCCACCTTTCCTCCCACGAGTTGCTTTTGCATGCTTGTCAAAAACCACCTGGGTACATTTGTTTGGGTCTCTATTTTATTCTGTAGATCATCTCCCTCTGTCCATACCACACTGTCTTTACTAGCTATTTAATGTGATGAAATAGGGGCAACTTAATTCTTGTTTTAAATTCTTCATTTAACATTTCATCATCCACATTTATCTCATCTAAAACAAAACAAAACAAATTCACACAGTGTACAGTGTGGATATACTGGAGTTTATTTAACCCAGCCCCTCTTAATGAATGGCTATCATCCCCTACACCAGTTTTTTTTTGTTGTTATAGTAAATAATGCTGACATCTTTTCAAACGATTTTTAAAGTTTATTTTTAATTGACAAATCATAATTGTATATATTTATGGGATACAATGTGATGTTTTGATATATGTATACATTGGTGGAACAATTACTTTAAGCTAATTAAGATATCCATCACCAACTCATCTATTTTTTGTGGTGAGAATATTTAAAATCTACTATTTTAGGAATTTTGACATATAAAATGCATTAACTACAGTCACCGTGTCATGTAGATCACTAAAACGTATTCCTCTTGTCTAACTGAATCCTTGTCCCCTTTGACCAACGTCTCCCCACTCCTGCCCTTCCCCCGGCCTCAGGTAGCCACCGTTCTACTCTCCGTTTCTATGAGTTCAGCTATTTTCAGATTCCACATACAGGAGAGACCAAGTGGTGTTTGTTTCTGTGCCTGGCTTACTTTGCTTAATACAGTGACCTCCACGTTCATCCATGTTGTCGCCAATGGCAGGATTTCCTTTTATTCAAAGGCGGGATAGTATGGCATGGTGTACATGCACCACATTTTCTTTATCTGTTCACCCACTGGTAGATGCTTAGGCTGCTTCCGTATCTTGGTTACTGTGAATGAAATCAATATTCTTATCACCCGCGTATTTGCAGAAGCGATTCCCACAGTCATTTGTTACCTTTGGACTTTGCTTGTGTATTTTGTTCAAACTTTATGTTGTCAAGCTGATCAATCATTTCCTTGATGGCTTCTGGGTTTATTTTGTGGTTTAGAAAGGCTTCCCCACTCAGAAAAGACAGAATAAAAGCGATTCACCCACATTCTCCCTTTCACAGTTTCAACTTCAGGGTCTCTCCCGCCTCAAAACTTTCGAATCCGCGGGGAGCCCGGGACCCTGCTGCGCTGGGAAGATGAGGCTGGGCGCCGGCCCCGGGGGGTCTCCGGAAACATTCCGGGTTCGCGGAGAAGATCGCACGTCCCGCAGGCACGTGGGCGGTCTGTCATAGCAGGTAGCAGTCCTCGGAGCGGAATGGTGGTTAGGAAAAAATTTCGAGTCCCCTTCGGCTGCGGGGTCGCGCCATTCTAGGCCGTGCCAACTGAGAGCTCCTCTGCCCGCCCCTGGCTGAGAAACGCGATACCAGGTGGCCCGGGACTTGGAGAGGCCTCTACCGCCAGCTATGCCAATCCAATCCGCGGCTGCTCGCACCAGCTGTCGGGCGCCACCTGGCTGCACTGTTAAGGTTTTCTCTCCGGCGCTCTGGAGAAGCCGGCAAGAAAGGGGATTTGGCCACAGGGCGCGGTGCAGAGTTCAGGCGACTGGCAGCACTGGCAGGATGAGCCCAGCTTTGCCGGGTGTACTCTTCATCCTTTCGTCGGAGATTAAACCTGCAGGTCAGCGTTGGAGGCGCGCTCTGGAACTCGGAGTGCTGTGGCCTGAGCGGGTCAACTAGTACACGCGGGAATCGATGGGCCTTCCGAGTGTGTGAATGGGGGATACGGTACCCCGCCCGGACGCCGACTGGCTTGGGGCCCTGTCCTCAGGCCTTCCATTACACCCATTATCTCTGAGCCCCGCCCCGGAGGTGAGGACCGGCCCGGTTGTTCCAGGAGGACTGCAAAGGGTAATATGAGACGGTCCGTGGCCACGCGTGGGTCGTGATCATCTGATTTGAGCTTTACACCTTTTTCGGAGTCTTGTCTCGGAGGTGGAGACTGACTTGGGCAGTACGAGAAAAACGGGGAAGGCGCAGTGGATTTAGCTGTGGCCTGCATAAATGGGATATTGTGTTTGGACTTTGGGGCCCCACCCTCCCCACCGGGGAAGAGCCTGCAGCCTCTGGCTCCGAGATAGAGGGGTGACCAGATGTCCGATGGATGATCTTTGTTAGAGTTGCTGGGTCGATCAGCCTTTTCTGCAGTTTTGATGTGGCCTCAGAAAGTTGATCAGATCGACCAGCAGCCCAACCCAGCAGATGGGCAACTAGAATTTGGGAGAGGGGAAGAGCAAGGGAAGGGGAGAAGGGCGTGGGGGGAGGCCTGTGGGGAGGTGAGGAGGGAAGGGTAGGGGCAGGGGGATGGGGGAACCTGAGGTTTATATAGCAATAGTAATTGTTATAAGCAAGTATTATAAACAAATAATTTATTTACATTTAAAAACTATATGAATATAAATATAAATTTATAGAATCATAAGTATAAATTATACTTTATAAATACTAAATCTACATAAATAGTGATTAGATACAAACAGTTATAGTTCTGAAGAGGACACAGGAGGGGTTTTCTGTCCGCAGAAATTTGTAAATGCCCCTGGGGAGGCTGAGGCAGGCCGACTCCGGTGAATTTTGAAGTCCACTCTGGGTGGGGGTCTGGCCCGGGAGGCGCTGGGGAGTCTGTCCCCTGCCCGGCAGCTGTCCCTGGCCCCGGGCGCTTCCCCCCAAATTTTCCAAGGCTTCTTTTGGCTGCCAGGGATCTCACGGTTCCACTCATGCCTTCCAGGGAGCCCCGAGGTGGAAATGCGACCCGAGGTGGACCCGGACGAGGCCTGGCGTCCTGCCAGCGGGCCGGATCCAGATCCCTCCGGCCTGCGACACCTGGCGGCCGCCTTTCTATATAGCAAGCTCAACCGGCAGGGGCAACTTGGGATTGGCCAGACGGTTAAAGGGGATAGTCGGTTATGTTGGGGTTGGGGGGGAGTCCTGAGGTTTATAGTAGTAGTAGTAGTAATAATATTCTTCTTTGTATTATGTTACTTATAAATATAAATTGTCATAAATACACAAATAATATATAATTATATAGATACTATAAATGTCGTAGTATAAATGTATGTAATATGTAGATTATATATTTTAATAAATATTTATGTATAAATATTAAATCAGTAATTATAATTATTTGGTCCTTGCTGTGATTCATCATTATTGTCATTATTACTATTATTATAAATAGTCATTGTAGTAGTAGTAGTAGCAGTTTTTTTTTAAGTAACAACACTTAATAAACTCTCTATCAAAGAAAGATGTTCAAGTGACTGGAGATAATAAAGAAGGGTTTCAGTCCGTGGGATTTAAAAAATCCACCCAAGAACCTGGTGATGCTCTGACCCACAGTCTGTGAAGTAACCAACTGGAAAAGCCAAACGACACCTCTGCATACAGCAACCCTAATGGTCAGGACTGCACTGATGGCTTCCCACCTTTTAGCCCTTGCTTCCAACTTAGGACCAAAAGGGAGAACCAAATAGGCACCCTCTTTCCAGTCAGGTAGGATCCCCTCTTCCAGTGATACAGGAGATAGAAGAAATTATTTAGGCAGATAGGGCAAACTAGTCCTTGGCAGAACCCAAGAAAGCGTTTCTTTCTAACAAAGAGCAGCCTGAAAGATTGAGCTGCAGATATAGATAAGGAACTGGAAACACCTGGGGGGAGGCCTGCAGCCGCACTGATGAAAAGGACTACCTGGGGCCAGACGTGTCCACTATGGGGGATTCACCTTTCCTAATTATTTTTTTTTTTTGGTAACACATGCACAGTAAGAAAGAAATAAGCAACATGGAGTAGCTACCCCCCTGTGTAATAAAAGATGGGTGTGGGGGTGTCCAGAGATTTGTGCCCTATGCAGATGGCACATCTGGTCCTAACTTTTTTTACACCCGATGTAGATCAGACACTGCTCCCCACTAGCTCATCTATAAAACTCTTTGCATTTCACTGTGCAGCAGCAACCTATTTTTCCGGGACCCCTCTGTAGCAGAGAGCTGTTCTCTTTCTTTCACCTAATAAATGTCCACTCTTAACCTCACCCTTTTTGTGTCCATGCCCTTTATCTCTGTGGCTGTGGGACAATGAACCTTGGGTGTCACCCCAGACAATGAGGCCACTTCACTAGCAGCCGCCTCTGGCTTTCTCCAGCAGCTGGCAACCCCATCAGGACTCCTCTTCCCCTTTTCCACCACACAGATTTCCCATTCCTCTCCCTGCCTTTGAGTTTCTGCCAAACACTATTGAGCTGCATGAAAGAACCTTAAATACATATTACTAACTGAAAGAAACTTAATCTGAAAAGGCTGCATACTATAAGATTCCAACTCTGTCACATTCTGCAAAAGGCAAAACTATAGAGACAGTAAAAAGAGCAGTGGTTGGCAGGGGTTGGGGGAGAGGGGGGATGAACAGACAGAGCACAGGGGATTGCAGGACTGTGAAACTGCTCTGTATGATATGACAATGGTGGATACAGCATTAGACATCTGTCCAAATCCACAGAATGTACTGAGGACTAAACTGACATTTTTTTTCTCTCTTGCCCAAATTCCTATCTAAGGGGCCTGGGGAATCATACCCTGTAAACCATAACATCTCAACAGATGGGCTTTATTTAACCTTATATATAACACAGCTTGCTTTCTTTCCCCTCTGACTCTCGTATAACATCATATGACAGATAAAGAAGGAAATAAAAATATTTTATCCCAAAATAGGATTTTTTCTTTTTGCATATTTTCAAATGACTCTGCAAAGCTGTCTCTTATGGGGAAAATTTGCATCTGTAAAGAATCTCTGTTACCATAACTAACTCTTGCCCCTTCCAAGCCCTCCCAATCCTCTAGAGATTAGCTGAAAGTCTAGCACCTTTTAAAAGTCTGAATAGGAAACATTTGCCATCTATTGTCTCTAAAGGCAACCCCCATGAGACTTCCTCTACTTGGTAAGAACCTTGGTCTCCACAACCCCTTATCTTGACCCAGATAGTCCTTTCTATTGATTGCAGGTTTTTAGATAATAACTGTTTCAATCAACTGTCAATCAGAAAATCTTTGAATCCACCTATGACCTGGAAGCCTTCCTCCCACCGACCCCCTACGAGCTGTCCCACCTTTCTGGACTGAATCAATGTACATCTCACATGTACTGATTAATGTCTCGTGTCTCCTTAAAACCAAACTGTAACCCAACTGCTTTGGGTACATGTTCTCAGGGCCTCTTGAGGCTGTACCTTGGGTCACTCATATTTGGCTCAGAATAAATCTCTTCAAATATTTTACAGAGTTTGGCTCTTTTCACTGACAATACAACACCAAGAGTGACCCTAATGTGAACCACAGACTTTGGGTGATAATGATATGTTGGTGTGGGTTTAGCAGTAGTAACAAATGTGCCCCACTGGTACGGGACATGGACAGGCTGTGTGTGTGTTGCCGGGTGGGGGGTGAGGGGTGCATATGAGAGCTGTCTGCACGCTCGGCTCAATTTTGCTGTATAGGTGTAGAAAAAAATCTTTTCTCCACCCATCTTAGGTTTATTGCCTTGGCCCCACAAATTTAGACCAATGAAAGCCAGGTTAACAAAAGAAAACAACACATTTATTAATTCCTGCATCGCAAATACACATGGGAGAGCTCAGTGATAAGTAATAACTCAAAAAGGCGTTAGAACTTAGGCTTATTAGCACCCTATTGGGAGAGCAATATATTTGTAGAGAAGTGGAAAGACAAAGGAAGGGGACCTTGAGCTTCTTTGGATAACAAGTTGTGGGAAGGTAGATATATGGGGGAAGCTGACTGATAAGCTTGATTTGGCATGCTTGTGCTGTTGATTTTTCTGGTGCCACCTCCGGACTGGTAAGAGTCATCCTGCCCTTCTGGTAGATGGTGGCAGGGCAGAGAGTTTGTCCTGTGTCTTCTTGGTCTCAGTTGTCTTCAGCTCAAAATAATCTTTATATCAGAGTGGCATATTTTGGGATGGAATACACTAAGTTCCTTCAGCTGTGAATTCAAAACAACTCTAAAAAAGTCAATTAAGAATTATATTCCTATAACATGGTCCTTGCTGGTGGGGCTCAGGACACACCACCCCCAAAATATTGAAAGAGTTCAAATGAAGAGACTAAGAGGCAGAAATGAAGTCCACAGACAAACAGCCCGGGCGGCGCCCTGACAGCCTGGGCGGCGCCCTGAGCCGAGTTAAAGATCGACCCCGGACCTAACCGATTAAGGTTATCTATAGACTCCAGACATTGTAAGGACAAACGTTGTGAAAGTCTCTGTCCTGCTCTAATTACCAGTGTCTGCCACATATCTTAGTCCTGGGCCCAGTACAAACAATCCTCTATTTTGTCCCAACTTCCTGAGCCCCATATGCCTGCCCGACACAAACACATTAAGAAAAACAACACCTGGGGAAGCTCCAATAAGGTTACAACCGTTTGTAAAAGCGCAGGAACTGATAAGAAGGCTGCTAAAAGCATAGCTTAACATTAACGTGTAAACCAATTGTAATGCTGTAGCCTAGAGAAATGCCTTGTTCCTCTGTAACCTGACAAGTCCTGTTTACCTCGAGCTATAAAAAGCAAGCGCACGCATTGTTCCAGGCCCTCTTGTATGTTGTGGAACGGAGGGACCAAGTTCGAACTTGCATTAAAGATCCTTGCCGCTTGGCTTTGACTCTGGACTCTGGTGGTCTTCTTCGGGGAACAAACGGTCTGGGCATAACAATATGACAATACAAAACAAGATATGTGAACACAAAATATACTTCTTAGGCAAATTCTGATCTTGTTATTCTAAGACACTGCAGACACAGGAGTAGCTCTGAAAAGCTGCCCTTTTGTAAAATAAATCTACATTAATGAATTAATGAATCTACATTAATGAATAAATGAATTAATAAATTAATAATAAATAAATGATAAATAATAATAAATAAATAATAAATGAATTAATGAATCTACATTAATGAATAAATGAATCTACATTAATGAATAACTATAAAATAAATCTACATTAATGAAGTATCTGTATCAGGAAGAGGGCTGGTTCCAGACAACTTCCATCACCCCAGAGACTTTTCTCTGCAGAACAAGGCACCTTTCATTCACCAGACATTGCCTCCCCTCACCTTCCCAGAACTTGTGCCCATCCCCAAGAAGCCCCAAGCCCCTGTTCCTTTCTGTAACTCAGGACACTATCTAAGCTTCATTCATCTGGCCCTTCTCCTGGTCTATACTTTGTGGGATTCCTGTGCATATAGATGTAATTAAAATGGTTTTTCTCCTATTAGCCTGTCTTATGTCAATTTAATTCCTAGGCCAGCCAAAGAACCTAGAAGGGGAAGGGGAAGCCATTTTTCCCTCCACTACCTGCTTTTCAAGATCCCAGTTTGTTGCAACCACTTCAGAGTTAGCCCTCTGTAAATAATTGTCAGTACTCATCTTTTCAATGTTTTCACCTGACATTCCCTCTTTATTTCACTCTTACATCTCCCAGCAGGTCGCTTAAGAAACTCTCTCTTGCTGGGGACTCTGCTGACTTCTGCAAAAGACATTTACAGGAGGCCATTGGTTTGGACTGAGCTTCTGCACTAGGCCCAACAGACTGAGATGGAGCAGGGACCCCTATTAGAGGCCTGCTGGGCCTCCTCCAAGCGTGGAAACAAAGGAAAATGTTGATTTCCTTCAAGGAAAATTCAGGCACCTAGCTGGCCTTGAGAAGTAAATGAGCCTCCTGATAAGCAAGAAAGGAATCATAGCTTCAAGTAATAAGCACTCAAGCAAGTCAGAGCCACAGGGTGTTTGGTCCCCTATTGAAACTAAAGATCACATCTTAGCGTGTGTCCCTGAATGGCTTTTCAGAAACCCAGACCCACTTTAGATGGAAAATACTGACCATTATCACAGAGACCTTAGGTGACCTGGAGCTGAGGGCTGCACTATGACAGCTGCTCTTTGTTCTAAATTTCTTCCTCAGGGGCCTGGAGAGAGTCATGCCCATAGGCCAGACCTTAATATTGCTTTCTGCTGACCCCAAGTTTTTAGACAAAGCCTGGCTTCCTTAATCAATTGCAATCAGAGAATCCTGAAGCCGCCTATGACCTGTAAGCCCCTTGCTTCAAGAGCTTCCACCTTTTTGGGCCAAACTTCTGTATTGATTTGTGGTATCCCTGTAACTTCTGCTTTCCTGAAGTGTTCCCCTGCTTTTAAAATCCCTTGCTTGTAAGCCATCCAGGAGATTGGGTCTGAAGCGTAAGCTGCCCCATTCTCCTTGCTTGGTGTCCTACAAGTTAACACCCTCCTTTCTCCTGCTGCAAACCTGGGTGTGGGTGTTTGGTTTTACCGCACCGGGCAAGCCGACCCAGGTTCAGTTCAGTAACAAGACTAGACTGGAATGGAGTTCCTTATGCTAAAGTTCCATCTTTCCAAACCAAAACTAAGTTGTTGATCTGACCTTCTGAGAAGTCAGGACACAGAGAGATAAAAGGCAAATCCCCAACAGACCAGGTTTAGCCAGCATGATAGGCAGTCCCTCCCGTCTGCTTTCATGTTTACAAGGAAAGTAACTTTGCAACCAATCCGTGTTTTGTTCTCTGTTTCTGCTGCAGCCTTTTCTATCCATAAAGCCCATCTCCCCAACTCTGTTCGGAGGAATGCTCAGTCTGTTTTATGGAATGAAGTGTTGCCTGATTCTAGAATAGCAAATAAAGCCAATTAGGATATTTAAACTAAATCTGTTATACATTTGTCTTTTGACAGTTCCATGATGGAAAATCTAATGGTCACTTTCCATTTACCACGTCCAAGGAGCAGTCCAGATAAGTGGCTCCCTTTTGTTTCCATCTTGCTCCTGGCTTCTGACACTGATGCTTCTCCTTCTGAAATGTCCTGCCTTTCTGGATGCTCCTCCTCAATTTTTGCCAGTGTGCTCACAACCCCTGCTTGGGATTTAAAATCTGAAGTGCGTCATAACTCACCCTGGACTCTGTTATTCTTTTATTGGTATGCTGGAAAAAAAGAACCCCAAGCCCTCTGGGTGACCAAATTGATTTTTAATGTATTAATTATTAACTCTATTCTTACAACCTCCAGATTTTATCTCCACTCAGAATTATATGTACAGCTGCCTAAGTGATTTCCAGACTGAAATGCCTCTTTGGCATTACATATTAAAACTGATCCCGCTCTATAGTCTAGGTCATCTTCCTTGACTTGGCTGTGACCCAGACTTACTGTCTAAATAAATGGTGTGACGGCCCACCTAGGGACCCCATTCCAGACTCTAGAAGAGTTTCTTCAACCTGTATTCCCCCACATCATAAACAATCCATTACCGAGTCCTGTTCATTCTTCCTATACATCTCTCAAAAGGCTTCTCTCCATTTCCACAATGACCCCAACTGTTTCACTGTTTGCTCCTCGAAGAACATCTGGATTTGTTTCTGGCTTTTGGCTATGAGGAATAAGCCTGCTGAGAATATTCAGCTCCAGGATTTTGTGTGAATGTAAGTGCTTTAGGGGTGGGCAGGACCCTGCAGGCCATCCCTGGGTTGGATGATTCTCTAGAGGGACCCAGAGAACTCCACCAAGCTGACCTAAGTCCCTGAAAGTCAAACAGATACTGCATGGCCCAATGCCTGCACCATAGCTCACTTGTTGGAATAAACTGCCCAAGAAAAATGGGGGTAAGTGATTACATTATCAGAGGCATCGCAGGTGGATCCTGGAGACGTGGACAGTACCTGTAGTCACGAAGCTGACAGCTGGAAGAAGCCCGTCTGGTTCAACCCCTGTCTGGCATTTCCTTCCTTCTCCATCCTCACTTTCTGCCCCTCACAGGGACAGATAATTTACAGCTTACCGAGCCAGGCCATTGCACTTTTGGACAACTCTACTAAATGGATTTTCCTCATGCCATTGCATAACTGCTGCCTGCCACCAGAGCCTTAGAAATATATGGTTTTCCATCAAGCACTCGTGGAACACGTCACTGTGAGCACTTCTAGGGGGTTCATGATGGATCTTCCAAGATCAACTAAATATAAAACAAGCTCCCAGGTAACAGAACCATTTCAGCTGTTAAATAAAATCATCTGTATTAACCTAGATTAATTATGAGGGACATCTCTCCCAATGTGTGTGTGTGTGTGTGTGTGTGTGTGTGTGTGTGTGTATATATATATATATTTTTTTTTTTTTTTTTTTTTTTTTGAGACAGGGTCTCACTGTCACCTAGGCTGGAGTGCAGTGGTGCCATCACAGCTCACTACAGCCTCAACCTCCTGGACTCAAGCAATCCTCCCACCTGAGCTTCCTGAGTAGCTGGGACTATAGATGAATGCCACTATGCCCAGCTAATTTTTAAAAAACTTTTTGTAGTGGCAGGGTTTTGCCATGTTGCCCAGGCTGGTCTCCAACGCCAGGGCTCAAGCAATTTGCCTGCCTTGGCCTCCCAAAGTATTGAAATTACAGCATGAGCCACTGTGCCTCCAACATAATATTTTTTTTGTTTAAAGAATAGTTGGTATTTGGGGGCCAGGTACGGTGGCTCATATATGTAATCCCAGCACTCTGGGAGGCAGAGGCAGGTGGATCACTTCAGGTCAGGAGTTCGAGACCAGCCTGGCCAACATGGTAAAACCCTGTCTCTACTAAAAGTACAAAAATTAGCCAGGCATGGCATGCACATGTAGTCCCAGCTAATCTGGAGGCTGAGGCAAGCAGATTGCTTGAACCTGGGAGTCAGAAGTTGCAGTGAGTGGAGATCGAATCGAGCCACTGTACTCCAGCCTGGGTGACAGAGCAAGACTCTGTCAAAAAAAAAAGTTGGTATTTTAGCCTTTCTTTCTGAAATCATTGATAGTGGCCTCATTCATCTGTTGAGGTTTTATATGAAAACAAAACCTTATACCATTGTGTGGAGAAAGGTGCTGACCTTCTTCTTTGTGGTGGGGTGAAAATGCCTTCAACACACCCAGCAGCTGTTTTGCATTCTCAAGAAGCGAGGTCAAAAGTATTCCAGTCGTAATAGGGTCTCTCAGAAACCCAGCCCAGCTACTCCCCTCCTTCAGGGGAGTTTGTGACCTTGCTACTCACAGTGTGGTCCACAGACCAGCAACACTGGGGTTACCTGAAGCTTGTGTGAAATGCAGCATCCCAGGCCTGCTGCACCCCATGCATCAAAAGCACACGTGTTCTTCCTGTTGCTGAGAGGGAGGAGGGACGGCAGCACAGGAGCAAAGCCAGCACTGTGATTGCCTTTAGGGACAGTGCCAGAGCACCCAGTCTGGAGCCCCATCATTGCTGCCCCTTTTCCTTAATTACAGAATTCACTTGAAATTAAAAATCCCCGCTTCCTAAATACCCATCCTCTCCTCTGGCTTTCTTGTCAGCTGAGTCTGCTGCTCTCGCCTCTTCTTTGACCCACTCCTGGCAGCACAGCAATCCCTGCAAGTTACTCAGACCCTCAGGACTCCTCATTCGAGTGCAGTGGAGGACCACACAGATGGCAGGGAAAACCAAAGGAAGCTCAGGTGGCCCATCGTGACTGTCATGGTGGAAGAGTGTCTCTATTTAACACTGAGCCTTAGTAATGACATGCTCTCCGCTTGTCCTGGACCTTCATTTTAAAATAGAGCATTCAGGTGGGAGGGGAACCAGAGGGGCACTTCAATCCTGAGCGTGCTCTGGGCAGTGGCTCCAGCCTTTGGGATTTTGTCCTCATTTACCTTTTTTTGAGATGGAATCTTGCTCTGTCACCCAGGCTGGAGCGCAGTGGCATAATCTTGGCTCACTGCAACCTTCATCTCCTGGGTTCAAGCAATTCTCCTGCCTCAGCCTCCTGAGTAGCTGGGATTACAGGTGAATGCTACCATGCCCAGCTAATTTTTGTATTTTTAGAAGAGATGGGGTTTCGCCATGTTGGCCAGGCTGGTGGCAAACGTTTGACCTCGAGTGATCCACCCACCTCAGCCTCCCAAAGTGTTGGGATTACAGGCGTGAGCCACCCTGCCTGGCCTGTCCTCATTTACTTAAAGAGCAGTTACTCACCCCCAATTCCCCACAGATAATGGCCAACTTCTTTGAAATCCAGAGACATTTTCTAATGCTCAACGCTTTTTTCATCAATTCTATCTGTTTCTAAAATAAGTGTCACTCAGGATGGATATGCTTTAGAGAAACACTGTGATAAAGACCCTTTGCTCCAGAGGAAGGACCTGCAGTGGCCCCAGGCTGTGGCTCCAGTGTCACATGAGACAGTGTGAACATTTGGACACAATTAAAAAGAAGACAATTAAAGAGGACACTTCCAAAGGAAAGGGACAGGAAAGCTGGGAGGCAGGAGGTCTGGGACTCCACATGGGACAGGCAGCTGTGTGTTGTTGGTACCACCTTCCTGCCATGGCTTTCCTATACCACAGAGACAAAGCCCATTCTACTCTCTGCGGCAACACTCGGGATGGAAGGCCCAATTCCACAGGAAGGAAATCTTGGTGGCTGTGGCATGGCTGTGCACAGCCTGGATGGCTCAGCCTGTGGCTGGCAGACAACCAGGGACCCTGTTGGGGGTCTCGCCCACTCGGGACAGCCTCAGCGCCCAGGGTGCAGCCACCACTGCCATTTCAAAGGTGAGATGGAATGGATGTGTCAACCTCTCACCCCACACAGTGAGGGAGGCGGGAGCTGGGTGGTGGAGGCAAACCTGGGACCTGCTGTGCCCTGCAGTGCAGTTTCCAGATGGGAGCAGCCTGGGGTGGCAGATGTTTGCATCTGGATGTTAGAAATGCTCTTCCTGACTTTTCAGAGCTGACTGAAGTCCCCGGTTCTTGGCTTGTGTCTTTTCCTTGCCTTGGGGTCCGCATTAAGCAACTATATTCAATCAACAAGCTTAACATTGAGAATCAAGAGAAGCCCAGGACGCCCTTCAGCATCCACTGTGCTTGGGATGGGGCTCCCGACCCCGCTTCAAGTCACCTCTTGTTCTCCTGCCCCAAAGGAGTTGGCACACCAAGCGATGCTTCCATTTGTCCACTGCCTTTATGGGAAGGGACTGCGGTCTCTCCTTGGTGCCAGTGTTAGAAGGAAGAATTGGCGCTCACTCGGTCCTGCTGTGTGTGGGGGTCTCCTCCACACCCCACCCTATCTTGTCACTCATCACCACTGAGTTGAGCATTTCCAGACTTTGTTTCCAGGCTTTGTTTCCTGGCCCTTGACAATAAACAGAATGGTGTCCCTAAGCCTTTCACACCACATAGACCCCTCAGGATGAATTGCTCAACCAGCTCCTGCTGATGCTGGGCTTTGGGAAGAGGGAGCCAGCAGGGAGGTCCCACCCCTGAGCTGAGAGCTCCCTTTATGAAGGCAAGTCCAAACCCCAGCGATTTGGGGGTCAGCAGAGGAGAGAGTAGGGCTGAAGGCGTAGAGGGGGCACCCTGCACTTCATGCCTGGAGCAATGCAACAACAAAGGTGCCAGGTATGTGGACACACATGTAGAGGAAGAGTGCTGTGCACCCTCAAAGCCTGGTCTGAGGATCAGCAAACCAGCCTCTCTGGGAAGCTTGTTGGAAAGGCCAACTCTCAAGCCCCTCCCCACCCCTGATGCACCAGAACCTTCAGTCTGACCTAGCCCTGGGTGACTCCCCTGCTCCCGAGGTCTGGGACGAGCTGCCTGCAGCACTGGCTCTCAATCTGCCTGATTGTCAGCACCACCTGGAGAGCCAGAGAAGTTCTGAAAAGACAGATCTCTGGGGACTTCCATCCCTGGGATTGTGACTCAGTAAGTAAGGGGAGAGGCACAATCATTTATATCTGTGTTTTTAAAGCTCCCCCAGTGTTCTGGATGCTTAGCCAGCCTGGGGACCCTCTCTCTGCTCTTCGGGTATCTTACAAGTAAGAAAGTTGTCATTGCAAGTTTTTATCCTTGGAAACACATTCATTCCAAACATATGGAATGAACTTACTAGGCCGTATGTGGTGGCTTATGCCTGTAATCCCAGAGCTTTGGGAGGCCGAGGTGGGCGGATCACTTGAGCCCAGGAGTTTGAGACCAGCCTTGACCTCCTTGACTTCTGGGGAGTTGATGAGGGACCTGGACACTGTCAGAGTGGTTTTTTCTTTCCCTTTGTGTACAGTTCTGAGCTCATTGTTTATGTATTAGGGTTTGGAATAGGCTCATATAAATATTTCAGGTCCTAAAATAGCTGTGACAGTGTCACTGATCTGCCCCTGAGCTGAACATCCACTCCCCTGCTGCCATTTTAATCCTCCAGTCACGTGAGGGAGGATGGGAGTCTGTGTAAACACCTTTCTCATTCGTGTTCAAATACCATATCTGCCTGTCTCATCTGTCAAGAGTGTAGATTTTGTTCTGATGGTGGATTCAAAATAGACAAAACGTGTGGTCATTGTACTTGGCAAACAGCTTTTCGCGCCAGGATGCTTCTGCCCCCAGCTCAGGGCTGGTCCAACTGTGTGAGGAATGTGGCTCAGTGCAGGTGCCCAGTCTGCCACCCTCAGCCCCGCAGCTGCAGTGTTAGAATAGCCGTGCCATGGGCACACAGCGCCGGTGACATGGGAAATGTAGAATAAGAAACACTTAATTCACATGTGCTTATAGAAAAAACTTTATACAATAAAAATAACCAACTGTTAGATTTACATCTTTTTCTGCCACTATATTTAAAAGGAATCAAGAATTTTCATGCAGCTTCCAGGTATTCTTGAGACTGGTATATCGTTTCCTTTTGAAAAGTGCATTATTGCATAACAACACCTAGATAAATATATTTTTATGTATTTACAAGTATATTTTAGCTGAAAAATATCAATAGTATACATAGCTTATAGCACAGTTTGGGAATTGTTGATATACATGGTAATAATGCATTGTTTGGGATGATTTAAAATTATATTAGGATATTAGGAATCCAACATAGTGATCCAAATTGAGATCCTCTTGTCTAGTATCCTTTAAAATGGCAAAACATCATATCTAGAAAATAGATTAGAAATGAATTTTAGATAAAGGTACAACAGATTTTCTGTTTTTACAAAAATCATTGATTTTCAAAACGTATTTTAGAATTCAAGCTGTTAATTTAAAAAGTACTTATTTCATAATACAGTGAACAAAATGACTGTTAGAGAAAACACCTAGTCTTGTGTCCCCAAATCTTGCAGTTTTTCAAAGTTTCAGAATTTTGTAAAACACTTTGAATAGTCCAGACTTTCTGAAAATGGGTATAGCCTTTCAAAGTATTAGAATTGGCAAGCTTTTAAATGTCCATCTTATTTTTTAAAGTGTTGACTTTTCACTTTAGACTAATAGCAAACAGTTGTAAAGAAATGTAAATAAAAACGTAAATAAATAAAATAGGTTTATTAGTTTTCAAAAAATTTATTTAAAAGGAAGGGGCGCCTGTAATCCCAGCACTTTGGGAGGCCGAGACGGGCGGATCACGAGGTCAGGAGATCGAGACCATCCTGACTAACACGGTGAAACCCCGTCTCTACTAAAAAATACAAAAAAACTAGCCGGGCGAGGTGGTGGGCGCCTGTAGTCCCAACTACTCAGGAGGCTGAGGCAGAAGAATAGCGTGAACCCGGGAGGCGGAGCTTGCAGTGAGCTGAGATCCGGCCACTGCACTCCAGCTTGGGCGACAGAGCGAGACTCCGTCTCAAAAAAAACAAAAAAAAAAAACAAAAAAAAAAGGAAGGGGCAATGTTGATTGGAGTAAGGAAGTATTTGAAAATGTATTTTGTGAAAGAAATCAACACACACACACAAACAGCCCTCAAAAGCAAAACTCCAACAATGCAGCTGTTATTCCTTTACAACAACATTTACCTAACCTTGAGTGAGGGCCATGCTGCTTGAAAGTGTAGTAACTTAAACACCTTGCCTATGTCTAGTGATTAAAAAGTAAGCTCTACTCAGCTCATGTAATGCCTCTGACCTCCACCAGAGAGAGATTATAGGTTATTCCTTGTGGGCAAATATGTCCATGGATCACTGGATCAGAGACTGTTGAATCAGATGTGTGTCCCTCTCAACATGTCATGGTTTATAGAGATCAAAATTTTCCCTGAGAACTCCCTGGGGGATGTTATCTCCAGCTATGAGCTCCAGGGCAATGCTGTCTCGGATGAGGGTCTGGGGTAACCTGAGCTCCTGGAGAAAGCTGGGTGTACTTAAGCGCTCTATGAAGACAGTATGTGGTGGCAATGCTGTTGGGGTACCCCATGGGCAGCCTAGAAAAGAAGTACCGTGTCCCATTGCAGGTGAAGGTGAATTAGGGCAGAGAGGCAATTGAAGTAGGCACTGAACAGAACATGATAGCTGAATCTATAACAGCAAAATCTTTACCAGTTGTTGATTGGATGGGGTCAGTAAGTTCTTTAATACTGGGTATTGAGTATAGGGGCCTTAATGAAAGGATTACAATGTTAAGGTTGTAGTAATCCACCATGAAGCACCATTTAGTTTTTCCAGGCTTAAGCACAGGCAAGATTGAGCTGTCAAATGGAGAAGCAGTGGAGAGAATCATCCTTTTATTAATATGGTTTTATATATTAAGTTTTAAACTTGAAGGTCCTGTACATCTGAATTGTGTCCCTCCCAAAATTACATATTTAAGCCCTTATGCCCAGTACCTCAGAATGTGCCTGTATTTACAGATACAGCCTTTAAAGGGTGTGATTAAGTTAAAATGAGACCATTAAGGTGGGCCCTAATCCAACATGACAAGTGTTGCTATAAAAGAAGGAATCTGGAGACATAAAGAGACCTCAGTGCTGGAAGTGCTCATAGGAAAGGTCATCTCAGGTCAGGAGAGAGACCTCAGAGAAACCAAATCCCCCACAAGTCATTCTTGGAATTCCAGCCTCCAGAACAGTGAAGAAATACATTCTGATTGTTGAAGTCACCCAGGCTCTGGAAGCCCTTGTAGACTAACACATCTGACTATAACTTACAGAGTCATATTAACTATTTTAACTGGGGATCTGCAAGGTCCAATTTGTCTCATAGTCATGGTCATATTAACTATTTTCACTGGCGATCTCCAAGATCCAAGCCTTTATAATTTATAAGTGCCAAAGACTTAATTGAATCATATTTATTATTCATTGTGTTTGAGCATATTTTAGGGCAATGAGTATTACGCCTATGTGAAATTTAGGCAAAGCTGCAGTTAAAATAAAGCATGCCTATTTTTCCTCTATAGTTATTTTGCCAGGATTACGGGCATTGCAGTGTTTATCCCAGGTATAACTGTAACTTGAGTCCCAGCATTGACTAAGTTCATGAAGCTTTATCAATTGGTGCATTTTAGCATTTGTTAATCTGGAGCCCATGCTGTACAGGCACAAAAGACAATCAGGGCCCCTTTTATCTCTTTGTTATATAAATTCTTATAGTAAATTTTGTGTTTCCAATTGGCTCAGTTTATGGACCTTTGTTTCATATTTATGTTACTGGGAAGGGGTCCTGATCCAGACCCCAACAGAGAATTCTTGGATCTCGTGCAAGAAAGAATTTGAGGCGAATCCATAAAGTGAAAGCAAGTTTATTAGAGAAAGTAAAGGAATAAAAGAATGGCCACTCCACAGGCAGAGCAGTGGTATGGGGTGCTCAACTGCTTGTACTTATTGTTACTTTTGATTATATACTAAACAAGGGGTGGATTATCCATGAGTCTTCCAGGAAAGGTGTGGGCAATTCCTGGAATTGAGGGTTCGTCCCCCGTTTAGACCATATAGGGTAACTTCCTGACATTGCCATGGCATTCCTAAACTGTCATGGCGCTGGCAGGAGTGTCTTTTAGCATGCTAATGCATCATAATTAGCATATAATGAGCAGTGAGGACAACCAGACATCACTTTCATCACCATCTTGGTTGTGGCTGGCTTCTTTACCACAACCTGTTTTATGAGCAAGGTCTTTGTGACCTGTATCTTGTGCCGACCTCCTATCTCATCCTGTGACTTAGAATGCCTACCTTCCTGGGAATGCAGCCCAGTAGGTCTCAGCCTCATTCAAGATTCTCCAGGCTTAAGGGTGGGGCCTAAATTACCCAGGACCTATTCAAGATGGAATTGCTCTGGTTCAAACACCTCTGGTATTTATATTAAAATATATAGACTTTTATTTTGGTGTCTAGCCCTGCTCTCTCCCTCATTTCTGGGCTTCCGGCTGCCCAAAGCCGAGGTTTTGAGTTACTGTCTCTGGCTGACAATTCAAAGTGTGGACTTCCTAAGGGATTACAGGATGCAGGGTGTGGGGTGGGAGTAACAGGCAGCCCAGCCTCTTTCTCAGGCTCTCCAATCCCCTCCCAGGGAGCCCTGGCAAATTGAGCTCATGTTGTCCATGGCTTGTGAGTGAGACCAGATCCAGGACTCGCTGATGGGCCACCTAACTGAACCTGGGCTGTATGCAAACATCCCAACGTGGAGGGCTCCAGCATCACAGTGAAGCCCCTGCCTTCGGCTGATCCCACCACCATCTGCAGTCCTTCCCTTTTCTGCATGACACAGCCTAGGGTCTCTGCTAATCCAAAGCACAGATTTCAGCCATTCCCACCTTTAATTCCTCCTGGAAGAGCAGCAGCCCAGAAAATCAGCAACCTGGGGAGGACCAGGGTCAGGGCAGAGGCCACAAGGATAGCCAAGGTGCCTGCCAGTCCCTACCTAACGTGGAGATGAAAACCACCAATTCCAGAACAGCCCTGTGTGGCCCTGTGGCTCCCCCATGGCATCAGCAGCAGTGTAGGCACCATAAGAAGCCAGTGGCTGCCAGGGCACGTCCGCCAAGGAAACATCCTCCCCAGGCAGCTCCATCACGGGCGACACCAGCAGAATTTGCCTGAACGTGTGACCTCAGCCACTCCCTCCTGCCAACATCCATGCTTCAGGCCAGCTCGAAAGACCTGGCATGAACTCAAAGCAGAGTGGGTGTGAAGAAGCCTCACAGGGTGGACAGGTGAGGGGCAGGATTAAAACGAAGGATGTATGTGTGGGTGTGGGGGGTCAAGTGTGTCCCAGTGCTTTCCACGGAGCATGCAGTCCCCGAGTTCCATGGAGCACACAGACCCTGAGTTCCATGGATCACACAGACCCTGAGTTCCATGGAGCACAAAGGCCCTGAGTTCCACAGAGCCAGGAAACCTCAAGTTCCACAGAGCAAGAAGACTTTGAGTTCCATGGAAAATGAAGACCCTGAGTTCCATGGAGCAAGAAGAGCCTGAGTTCCATGCAAAATGAAGACCCTGAGTTCCACAGAGTATGCAGACTGCAGAGTTCAATGGAGCTCAGTGAGATGATGCAGGAGATCGGCCAGGAGCAGGACACAAAGAGCTGCTGTGTGTGCACAGCATGTTTGGTCTTGGGGACCTTTGGCGGTGGAGGTTGAAGGGCCATAAAATGCGGAGGCATTTGCTCAACAGGTTTTCAAAGAAGAGGGTATACAGCACTTCCACACACTCAAAAGCATGCCAGGTGGAAGGTTATATGACAGCCTGCAGCCAGCTGGTTGCCAGCTGGCTGGCCTGTGCCACCTGGGCGAAGCTTCAGAGCTGGATGACTTTTTTTTTTCTGGCACTCTCTCCCTCCTCAGGTGCTTCTCTTGTTTTTTCTTTTACGTTTGTGGGGCAGAGGAGATGATTCTGCAGAAATAAACAAAGATAAGAAAACTTAACGGCCAGGCATTTAACATCTTATTTTCTGAGCTTCTGCTAATGAGGGGTTGTGACTACTGACTTGAGTGATTCTCGTTACATTCATATTAGAGAACACAGGATCGTCATTTCCTAGAGCAGGTTGCATAACAATGATATTAACACCAACAGGCACCACCATGCCTGGTTAATTTTTAAATTTATTTTGTAGAGACGAGGTCTCATTATATTGCCCAGGCTACTCATGAACTCCTGGGCTCAAGCAATCCTTCCACCTCAACCTCCCAAAGTGCTGGGATTACCGACATGAGTTACTGTGCCTGGCCTGGCAGTTCCTTATAAAGCTAAGTATACCCTTATATATAAGCTGACAACTCATATTCACACAAAAACTTCCACGTAAATGTTTATGACAGCTTTATTCATAATTGCTAAAACTTGGAGGCAATCAAGATGCCTTTCAGTAGGTGAATGGATAAACTGCTGTGGATTCACACAATAAATTATTCCTTGATTTAAAACTGAGCTCACAAGCCATGAAAGGACACACAGGAAACTTACATGCGTATCGGTAAGTGAAAGGAGCCCACTTGAATGCTATGTACTATAGAATTCCAACCATACGATAGTCTGTAAAATTCCACATGATATTCTATGGAAACAGTAAAGATAGCAGTAGTTATCAGGATTGTGGGAAGGGGAGGGTGAAAGAAAGAAACAAATAGCTGAGGCACAAGGAATATTTTAAGACAGTGAAACTATTCTGTATGCTGCATTAATGATGGATACATGTCATGTCATTATACATTTCTCAAAATTATAGAAGGTGCAACACAAAGAGTGACCTCTAAGGAATTTTAGTTAATAATAATGTTTCTACATTGTTCATCAACTGTAACAAATGTACCACAAGGCAAGGCTATAAGGGTAACAACAGAGCATGGGAGGAGACTGGGTATATGGGAGCTCCCTGTACTTTCCACTCATTTTTTCATGTAAATCTAAAACTGCTCTAACAAAAAGTCCAATAATTAAAATCCAAAGGACCATAAAGGGTAGAATGGATAAATAAATTACAGTATGTTTATACAATTGAATAAAATGAATAAACTTGCAAGTTAAATGTAATACCCATGGTGACACACACATACACATACACATACACACACACACACACACTATAGAATATATACAAAAGGAAATGAGGAAATTAAAACATTTCATTACCAAAAATCAATTAAATACAAAAGAAGACAGTATGCAGGAAATGAAGAACAAAAAAGCTGTAAGGCATATAAACAACAAATGGTATATAACAGAAATAAATCCCTCCTTATCGGTAAATAAACAAAACCAAAAGTTGGTTTTTGAAAAGATGAACAAAACTGACAAAACTTTAGCTAGATTGACTAAGAAAAAGAGACTCAAAGTGAAAAATAACAGCGGGACATTATTATGAATTCTACAGAAATAAAGAATTATAAGAGGTGTACTATAAACAACTGTTCGCCAACAAATAGGACAGTCTACATAAAATAGACAAATTCTTAGGTATACAAAACCTACTAGGACTGAATCATGAAAAAACAGAAAATTAGAATAGACCCTGTAACTACTAAGATTGAATCAGTCATCAAAAACTTTCTGACAAAGAAAGGCCTTGCACCAGATGGTTTCACTGGTGAATCTTACCAAACATTTAAATAACACTAATCCAACTCTTCTAAAAAATTGAAAATGAGAGAACGTTTCTAAATTCATTCTATGAGGTCAGAATTACCCTGATACCAAAGCCAGAAAAAAAAAGTAGACAAGAAAACTAGAGATCCATATCACTTCCCTGATGCATACCAATGCAGAAATCCTCAACAAAATACCAATAAACTAAATTCAGCAGCATATTAAAATAATTATACACTATGACCAAGTAGAATTTATTCCTGGAATGCAAGGATGGTTGAACATTCAAACGTCACTGCATTAACAGAATGGACTGGCAAATCATGATTATCTCAACTGATATAGAAAAAGCGTCTGCTACAGGTTTTATTCTATGTAAATTTAAAAATCAACAAAGATGATGAGGGGGTCAGATGGAATGCAGTGGGTGACAAATGAATCTTACTGCATTACAAATTATGACTAACCCATATTGAAGAGTGTGGGGAAAAAATGTCTTCACCTAAGTAACCTCAGAAAACACTGTTTTGACTGCATACTGTAAGACTCAAGAACTGTACACAAACATACTGTTGGCAAATTTGTTTCAGGGTATGGGTTAGCAATTCTGAAATGATTTTCCATGTTAGCAAATATATTTTAGAGAATTAGATCACAGTTTCTCTCTGTAGGTGAAAGAGTTACAAATAAGCAAAGGGAGAATGCTAGAATAAATCCTGAGGTGCTGAACTGGAGTTAGGAATGTCAGTATGAACCCTTGTCTATTTTAATGTATCTGTTTAGATAGACAGATACAGATAGGTAGATGCTGAGTTTGTATTCATGCATACATGTTTAGAAACATTCACGTGTTTCCAAACTATGCTGAGAGAGCCTAGAAGCAGTGATATCCCAGTATTAATGAGCACACTCAGTTCCCAGATCTTAGTTTCTAAATACCATTCTCCTATAAAAGAAACCCGGGCTTCTTGGAGAAATGACTAATTCTAGGCCTGCCATGAAAAACACAAGATGAGACTAGAGCATCTTGCAGTGCCAGAAAATAAAAATGTGCTTTTAAAAAACATAAAAGGGTGGAGATATGTCAAAAGAAGCCAACCTGGAAGAGCTCTCTGTGACTCAAGGTGGAAAAATGTGAGTGGCAAATAATTATGACAGCACTAAATTATAACTCAGAACATAAAAGAAATAGTCACAAGTCCATACTGATATCGAAAATATTAAATAAATCAGGAAGGAAAGACAAATCTTCCTTACAGAAGAATTCCAAGTAATAAATGTTGAAGGATAGCACAAATAGAAAACTACCACTAGAACACTACAGTAATCATTACTGCAGGAAAGAGTCATCAATGAATGCAAAAATTGTGATGAAACTTAAAGAAGAAACAGTATGTTTCTGTGGCCACAAAATATCTCCCTCCAAATATTTATTAATATATTTTTCTTTTTTTCCCTCTTAATTTCATCTAAAGATCTACGACTAAAGCAAATATAATACTGTGTTGTGGGGTTTTTGACATGTACAGATATAAAATTTATGGCAACAACAGCACAAAGGATAAGAGATAAATGGTGCTATTCTGTAGTAAGTTTTTCTATTTTACACTCACTGTAATAGAACAATATTAACTCTAGACTGTGAGAATGTTAATGATGCACACTGTAATCCCTGGAGCAACTGCTAAAAAATGAAAATATGTGTCACTTCATTGCTAATAAAGGAATAAAACAATACAAAAAAGTATTTGTATAAGAATATTCATAGATCTTTACTAATATGATAGCCCAAAGCAGGAAATAGCCCAAATATTCATCAACAGAGAAATGCATGAACAAACCACAGTGCATTCATACAGCAGAATACTATTCAGCAATACAAAGGAACAAACTAGTAAAATACAACTATGGAGATGTCTCACAAGCATTATGCTGAGACAGTTGGACATAAAAATGTATATTGTATGATTTCAAGCAAAATGAACTTACGGTTAAAAAACCCCCACAATGGTACTTTCCTCTGGGGGAGTTAAAAATTGCCTAGGAATGAGCATGAGGGAGTTTTCTGGGGATGATGGAAATATTCCATTCTGAAAAGGGATGATGGTTATATGGGTGTATTTATTTTTCAAAGCTGTATAATTAAGATTTGTGCCTTTCAATGCATATATATCTTACCTCACCAAAAAAGAACTAAAAAAATACATAAAGTGAGGGGTAGGGAAAGGGCTGAGGTACAGAAGAAACAAAAATGGCACATGATTGCTAGCTGTTGAAGCTGGGCCATGGGTCTATTATACAATTTTGTTCACTTTGTATATATTTAAACTTTTCTGTAATGAAACACTTGTACAGAAAGATGAAACTGATTTATAATGTCAGCTGTTAAGACACTAGTACCTTTGAGGAGGAGGGAGAAAGCGCTTGTGGGCCACATGAGTGAGGCTGCTTCTATTTCTTGGTTACCCACGTGTATTAACTTTGTCATAATATATGTCGAGCTTAAGTGAATGCTTTATGCCCGTATTTCTGTATGCATGCTATGTATCAACAAAATATTTAAATACCACATATTTGCACACATAATTTATTATCTCAGAGTAACAGGAGTGTTTTGTTTTGTTTTAAAGTGGGATACCTGCACTCACAGCATCATCAGATGAACTGTCATATTCTGATGTAGCTATTAATGTCCTAACCCTTGGGTGAGACCCCCTAGGTCTTCCCATTTTTGGCTTAATTTGATAAGTAGAAAGACTCTTATTTCTGATGATGTGATTTTATTTCCCAGCAAAGTCCTCCCCAAAGCAAGGCCACAATAACTAGCACGGTGCTCTGCACATCATATGCACTCAGTACTTGTGAAATTGAGTTGAGTCAAACAAAATGAGTAGCAGAGGTTAAGTTCTGCAAAAGATAGTATGTAAATAATGCAAGTAAGACTGAAAGGCTATAGTTCAGCAGCAAAGACTTTACATTCATTTGAGAAACCATTTGCTACTAGTTCATCAAAAGATGTTGGTTTCAAGCAGTGGTTCTTAACGCTGGCCACACACTGTAACTAGTTGGAGAGCTTTAAACAGCAAGGATGTCTGGATCCTACCCCAGGGATTCTGATTTCACTGGTCTGTTGCAACTTCAGTTTTGGGAATTTTAAAAGCCCCCTGCCACCCAGGTAATTGTAAGGTGCATCAAGGGTGAGAACCTTAGCTGTGCTAAAGGATGCATTAGCTGTGCCTGATTTCCTTGTGTGCTGTGGGGATTTGCCTCATTGCAGCATCTTAGCTTTACAGCGAGGGGTGGCGGGCAGTCTTAGAAAACAGCTCTGCCCTGTTAAAATCAAAGGACGGCTTCAAGACATGCTCAGCTGCTTGACTAAATTGCAGCAGGAGGAAATGTCTTCTCAGCAGATCTATCTTTACAGCAGGTGCTTTCAGAGGAAGAGGTTGTTTTGGGCACAGCATTTTGATTTAGTCTGTGTTGAAGACCAGTAATAGCCTACAAATACCAAAATGGGATGAAAAGAATTTCCAAACATGTGGAGTGCTTTATACGTGTTTTAAAATTTCTTCTATGATTAGAAATGAAAAATATATTGCTAGTGCCTTGATTTCTTAACTCAGCCTTCAACCATTTCCCCAAAATTACTCCAAGTTATTCCAAGATGCTTCCCAATCATTATCTGGAGAGGAATATTCCTAACGGTGAAGAATACTACAAGGATGAGAATCTTGCAGGAATCCTGCCTCTATTGCAGAAGAGTCACCCTCCAGAACCTGGAAGGCCCAGGGAAGCCGTGTGATAGTGTGGCCCATGGAGGTGGATGTGTTCTGGAGTCAGGCCGAGCAGATCCTGAGGCCCAGCACAGCCCGCTTAGTAGCTATGGGACTTTGGACAAGTTCCTTGACTTGGACAGTTATATAAATCTTGTCTGCAAGAAAAGGCATAGTGATGCTAACTGCAAAAACAACAGCAATTCTTCATCCCTCCCTGTATCTGCACCCTTTGCAATGCGCTTTTACAGCTGCTCCCATCCAGAGGTAGAATCTGTTTCCCAAGACTTGGATCCAGCTGGCAGTTTTGAGCCCAGTCTCAAAAGGTCTTGAATGCTTCTTCCTTTTCTTTCAGAACCCTGCCATCTCCGTGACAACAAGCCCAGGTTAGCCTGCTAGAGGATGAAACATTTTGGGGAAGAGAACTGAAGTTGAACAGTCCACAGTCAACTCACTCTCAACAGCAGAGCTGCCTGGTCACCAGCAGCTCACGCCCTTCTCCCATACACACACATGAAGATTGCTATACCTTATAAAGATGTGGCAGGTTATACAGGTGTCACAATTAATTTATGGCAGGAGCCTGCCATAAATTGCTGAGCTGCTCAATCATGAGCTAAATAAGTTTTGGGACAGCTTACTGCACAGTAACAGCGAACTAACACACCCAGAGCAGACAGGATGGCAGGATTAACAACATGCTGATTACAAGTTAGCTGGCAAACGGTAGGGACTGTCTAGATACTGAATTCCTTTTCCCCTTATTAGAAGTTGGGTCCCTTGAATTGTAAAGAAATGCATGTAGACATGTATGTGCTTAAAACTCACATAGTATCACACAACAGAGGAGGAAACTGGTGACAGCCTGACCACTAGGGCCAAGGCCAAATAGCAAGGTAAAGCATTTGTCTGGAATCTGTTCCCTCCAAATCTAAACTCTGGAGGTCAAGGCTGTGGACAGGTCCCACCTCCTGGGACCCCGCTGTCCTCTGATCTCTGGAGGGAGAATGGCCCCACCAAGCAGCAGATGGGCAGCAATGTGGTACCTGTGGCCACCTCCTGCTGGCAGCCCCTGCTCTCTCAGGGCACTCTCTCTTCCTTTGGGACTGAGAAGAGATGTGGGTAAGGAGGGGGAGCTCCCTCGCTCCTGGCAAAGAAGTGGGGTTCAGGCCCTTCACCTTCCTGAGGTCAGGGAATCAGAGCCCTCAGAACATCTGGAATGTGGCTGCTCTGAACTGGGATATGCTAGAAGTGTAAAATATACAGTGAGTTTTAAAGATTTAGGACAAAGAAATGTAAAATGTTTCATTAATAATTTTATACTGATCACACATTAAAATGACATTTTGGATATATTGGGTCAAATAAATTATATTATTACAAATCAATTCCACCTGTTTCTCTTTAGCTTCTTTAACCTGGCTACTAGAAAATTTAAAACTCCAGACAGGCCTAGGTCATATTCTGTGTATATTGGACAGGCTGTCTCAGAGGACGGCCTCCCTTCTGAAGCTCAGGCTGCCTCCAGTCACGATGGAAGAGGAAGTGGAGCAATGAAGAAAGCACATGGGGTGCCAGATGCTTTCAAACAACCAGCTCTCATGTTTCATAGAGCAAGGACTCAGTCACTGTCACCGGGACAGCACCATGTCATTCCTGCAGGATCTGCCCCCAAGATCCAAACACCTCTCACTAGGCCCCGCTTTCAACACTGGGAATCAAATTTCTTTTTCTTTCTTTCTTTTTTTTTGCTAGAGGCCAGGAAGGTTATAAAATATGAAAAATGTTAAATATTTGTCATTTTGTTGTTTCTATTTGTGAACAAAGGACTTAATAAAGAATGTAAGATTTAACATTACAGTAAAATACATTCATTTCAATATCACGCTGGAATTCAACATTGCTTTGACTGGGGCTGCAGAAGCAATGCAGAGCTGCTTCCTCCTCCAGACCCTCACAGCTCAGCAAGCCTCTCAAGGGCTGGCTGCTGGCCACTGCGTTTCAGTTTTTATAGGTTGTCTTCCTCCCAGGTGATTAACGAACAAGGCCAAAGGTGTTTGAAACTTTCAGAAAACACAGGATTTTTCTTTCTGTGGCTCACCAGCATTTTCATTTCTAATATCAACAATACCATATGCAGGCCACAGCTGAGCCAAAACACATGATGACTTGAGTCTGAAGTCAGATTGTACCTAATATTTAGGGCCATGTGCATTAGTAAAAAGGGACATATCTTTCAACAATTCCAGTAAGTTTCCAAGACTCAGTTCCCACTGGGTACTAGCCTGTGGTGGTGCCCCTGTGCTTGTTACTGAGGGCAAAATGGGACAGTGTTTGCTGAGTTCAGAGCTGAGGGGCTGCGGTGCCATGCAGGAAGCGCGACTTCCCAGTGAATAACACTCCTCTGTGAGAGCGGCCTGGCGGCCAAGGCCAGCTGGCTCAAGGCAACTGTCTCCTGTTTTCCTAACCAGCAACATTTTCAGGGAAAAACCCCAATTTCAATGTAGGAATGTTTGAATGGTGGCTCAGGCCTGGGACTAAATTAAAAAGGGATAAGGAGATAAAATCCACATTTTAATTATAAACAAATGTCTCACTGAAAAAATTCCAGACCCCTAAATTCATGTATGTATTAGTTATCAGAGTAATTTAAAATGTGAGGAAATTATACAGTGTGTGTCCCTTATTATATATTTCTCCCCCGCCACCACTTTTTAAACATCTAAAGTTCCTAACACATAGATACTCTTTATGAGGGAAAAAAAACCCTATTGACATTGATACAGTTTGAAAATTTGTCCTCTCCAAATCTCATGTTGAAATTTGATCTCCTAGTGAGACCCTGTCTCTACAAAAAATAAAAAAATTAGTTGGGCATAGTGGATTGAGCCTGTTATCCCAGTTACTCAGGAGGCAGAGGTGGGAGGATCTCTGGAGCCCCAGGAGTTGGATGCCACAGTAAGCTATGGCTCAGCTCATCCATGGCTTCTATAGGGAGCTACAACTGCACTACTGCACTCCACCCTGGGTGACAGAGTGAGATTATCTCTTCAACAAAACAAAACCAAAAAAAAGAGAAATTTGATTCCCAATGTTGAAAGCGGGGCCTAGGCCAGGCGCGGTGGCGCACCCCTATAATCCCAGCACTTTGGGAGGCCAAGGCAGGCAGATCACAAGGTCAGCAGATCGAGATCATCCTGGTTAACATGGTGAAACCCTGTCTCTACTAAAACAAAAAATTAACCAGGCATGGTAGTGGGCGCCTGTAGTCCCAGCTACTCAGGAGGCTGAGTCAGGAGAATGGCATGAACCTGGGAGGTGGAGCTTGTAGTGAGCTGAGATCATGCCACTGCACTCCAGTCTGGGTAGCAGAGTGAGACTCTGTCTCAAAAAAAAAAAAAGAAAGAAAAAAAAAGAAAGCGGGGCCTAGTGAGAGGTGTTTGGGTCTTGGGGGCAGATCGTTCAGGAATGGCTTGGTGCTGTCCCGGTGGTAGTGAGTTCTTGCTCTATGAAACATGAGAGCTGGTTGTTTGAAAGCGCATGGCACCCACCTCCTTTCTTCCTCGCTCCACTTCCCCCTCCACTATGACTGGAAGCTTCCCAGGTTCCTCACCAGAAACAGATGCTGGTGCCAGGCTGGTACAGCCTGCAGAATCATGAGCCAAATAAACCTCTTTTCCTCATAAATTACCCAGCCTCAGGTGTTCTTTTATAGCAACACAAAATAGACTAATACAGACATCAATGTGAATATTTAATATTGGAAATTTTTTTTTCATTTTCTATTTTGTCTGTATAGCTAACATCAAAGAAGCCGAAGATATAGAATACTACATCTCAGATACTGCATTTTGTAAAAAACATGAAGGTAAAAGCTTCGTTTCTTCAAGTACTAATCAATGATAGTTTTACTTTTCCCGTTTTATGCAGAATACAGTTCCATGAACCGTAGGGAGATGGAAAAACTTCCCTGGAAGGCTGGGACAGGTAAGACTGCATCTATGCACTCTGCAATGTCTGTCACACAATAGACACTTAATGTGAAGGCTATTGAATGAAAGAATACTTCCAACCAGCCTGGAGCTCAAATGGAGGTTCTCCCTGAAGTTCTGCACCTCACACTGTGGGCTTCCACGCACATGTCCACATCACCTGTGCACCCACTTCCTTCTTGGACCTGAGAAGAGTCCCACTTTCCAGCCCCTGCCTGTGAGGGGATAACCAGGCCCTTGAGATCCACATCTCCAGCAGCTGGAATTCAGAGTTTATGACCTGCTGTTTTCCACATTCCCCCTCAGGACCTGCACCCCGCAGCATTGCACCTTCTATTCTGCTGTCAAGGCCCAGAGCTCTGTTCATCTGCTTCCAGCAGCTCTCCACCCCTCTTCCTCCCTTCCCTCCTGCTGGATCTCTTTCTTTCATTGGTTCTTGTCCCTTTCCCTCAGTAAAAGAACTCTCCTTCCACTCTGCCTCATTCACATTCACTTGGGAACCAAAAATTCACCCCACAGTTTAGTATTCCCAGTTGTGGAACAATTCAGTCACCTTCTGGAATGAGACAAATGTGAAGAAGCCAGACATGAAAAAACACTTATATGGATCGATTTATATCAAATGCCCAGAGAAGACAAATCTATTGAGATACAAACTAGATTTGTGGTTGCTTACAGCTGGGGTAGAGGCTGGGGGAAATAACAGGGTGATAGCTAAAGGGTACAGGACTGATAAAAATGTTCTAAACTTAACGATGGTGTTGGTTTCACATTTGTGTGATTATAGTAAACCCTAGTGGATCATAAGGTACATGAATTTTTCCTCAATAAAGCTGTTTAAAAAAAAAAAAAAGAGGCTGGGCAGAGCAACTCAACCTTGTAATACCAGCACTTGGGGAGGCTGAGGCAGGAGGATTGTTTGAGACCAGGAGTCCAAGACCAGCCTGGACAAGAGTGAGACCCCATCTCCACAAAAGATTTAAACAATTTAGCCAAGCATGGTGATGTGCACTTGTAGTCCCAAGTACTCAGGAGTCTGAGGTGGGAGGATCACTTGAGCCTGAGAATTGGAGGCTGTAGTGAGCTGGGATCATGCCACTGCACTCCAGCCTGGGAAAGAGAGAAACACCCCAACAAAAAAAAAAATTATTAAGAACAATTTTATACATACAAAATTACACACACACACATGCACATACACACACACACACTCACATAAAAGTAAAATAAACACATTGTAGCCATCACTGACACCACTACATTTGAAGCTGTCTGCATTGTTGGCCCTTCCTAAATGTAACACTTTGCCTCCCCATCTAGGACAATCATTCATCTGAAGCTTTACAAAAAGTATTATTTTCCTGACTTTCATTATACTTTTATTACATAATAATAGCTGGGAATAATATATTGTTTCTTTAAATAATATACTGTTTAACTTTGTAAGTTTTTACACTTTCTATAAATGTGTTATGTATCTCTGTAACTTACACTATTCATTCCACATTGTATTTTTGAGAGCCTTCTATGTTTTAAATAGTTTCCTGTTCAATTCTATATATTGCTTACTAACTGGCCTTTAAATTGAATATACTCAGATCTACCCTAGAACGAATCCTTGTGGGATAATGAGTATAAAGTGCTTAAAGCAGTGCCCCATTCATTATAGGCATTCGATATTATATATGTAATACTATATATAATATTTTAATACTAAGTAATTATATACATATTATGATTGCTCCTTTCTTTGTGGATGTACATTATTTCATCAACTGCAACTAATAGTTTTCTTTCTTTTGGGGGAGGAGGCAGGGTCTGGCACTGTTGCCCAGGCTGAAGTACAGTGGTGCAATCACGGCTCACTGCAGCCTGGACCTCCCGGGCTCAAGGATCCTCCCACCTCAGCCTCCTGAGTAGCTGGGAGTATCGGCAGTGCCACCACTCCCAGCTAATTTTTAAATTTTTTGTAGAGATGGGGTTTCACCATGTTGCCCAGGCTGGTCTCTAACTCCTAGCTCAGTCGGTGGCTCATGCCTGTAATTCCAGCACTTTGGGAGGCCAAGGCGGGAAAACTGCTTGAGCCTAGAAGTTCGAGACCAGCCTGGGCAATGTAGGGAGATGTAGTTTTTACAAAAAAATTAAAAATTAACAGGCATGGTGGTGCACACCTATGGTCTCAGCTACTGGGGAGGCTGAAGCAGGTGGATCGCTGGAGCCCCTGTCGTGGTGCAGTTTTGGCAAAAGACAAGAACCTGTCTCAAATTTTTCAGCTGATGGTTGTAGAGATAAAGTTTGAGCTTTCAAAGATTACAACATTCTAAACTAAATAGTTTGCTGGAAAAGCCACATGTTGCTTCCAGAAACAACTGGTAGACCACCAGGATCATGACGGTGACTTCGAAAAGCTTTGGTGTGTTGACAAACGAGTGATGTTGCTGGTCTGAAACCACTGCTACTGTATACAAGGCAACTGCATGTAACAACGATATCAAATGTGGGTGACCAAGTGGCAACATTTAAGCATTTTACCTCCTAACTTATGTGCAACTTAAACCTACTGCCACACTGTGAGTTAGGAAATTGGTAGGTTTTTTCTATTGACTTGCTGTGCCCTATAATTTTTCCTATTTTAAATAATGGGAAACAAGTTCTCAGTTTTTTTCTCAGAGAAAGTCTGACATTTCAGGCACAGATGTGTCTGACAGTTATTACCAACAGAAGAGTTTCCAGCCTTTCATTGGGCATGGTGGCTCACGCCTGTAATCCCAGCACTTTGGGAGGCCCAGGCGGGCAGATCACGAGGGCAGGAGATGGAGACCATTCTGGCTAATATAGTTAAACTCCTTCTCTACTAAAAATACAAAAAATTATCTGGGCATGGTGGCAGATGTTGCAGGGAGTGGAGATCACACCACTGCATTCCAGCCTGGGTGACAGAGTGAGACTCCGTCTCAAAAAAAAAAAAAAAAAAAAAAATAAAAATAAGACCAGGGACCAGGTGCAGCTGCCCACACCTGTAATCCCTTCAAGCACTTTAAGAGTTCAAGGCGGGTAAATGGCTTGAGCCCAGGAGTTCCAGACCAGCATGGGCAACACAGCAAAACCCGGCCAGTATCTACTAAAATTACAAAAACTAACAAGTCGTGTTGGCTTGTGCCAGTAGTCCCAGCTGCTCGGGAGACTGAGGCAGGAGGATCACTTGAGCCTGGGAAGCAGAGGTTATAGTGAGCCATGATTGTGCCACTGCACTCCAGGCTGGGTGGCAGAGTAAGACCCTGTCTCAAAAAGAAAAGGAAAGAAAAGAAAAAAGAAAGAAGGGAAGGGAGGGGAGGGGAGAGAAGGGGAGGGGAGGGGAGACAAGGGAAGGAAAGCAAGCCACAGACTGGGAGACTAGGAAGAAATATATCTGACAAAGAAATTGTATCCAGGATAAAGAACTCCTGTAACTCAATAAAAAGACAAACAACCCAATCAAAAAAAAAGGCAAAAGATATGAATATGCACTTCATAAAAGAAGATATACAAATAACCAATAAGCGTATGAGAAAGCACTCATCCAACATCATTTGTCATCAGGGAAATGCAAATTAAAACCTGTCATAGTCAGTTCCTGCTGCTATAACAAAATACCACAGTAATTTATAAGTAATACAAATGTATTGCTTACAGTTCTAGAGGCAGGAAAGTCCAAGATCAAGGGGCCAGCCAGTTCAGTGTCTGGTGAGGGCCTGTTCCTCTCTGATGATGGCATTGGATAAGTATCCTCACAAGGTGGAAGAGAAAGACGGGCATAAAGGGATGAACACTGTGTCCTCATGTGGCATAAGGGGCCAAAGGGGTTAGGCTGCTCCCTTCAAGTTCTCTTATAAGGACATTAATCCCATTCAAGTGTCTGTCAACAAGTAAATGGATAAATATTCATTCACTTGTGGTATATCCATACAATGGTATATTTACTCACCAATAAAAAGAAACAAACTACAACTCAAAGACTATCCCTACCATGCAACAACATGGATGAACGTCAAAATAGATGACTGGGGCCAGGCACAGTGGCTCACACCTGTAATCCCAGCACTTTGGGAGGCCGAGTCAGGCGGATCACTTGAGGTCAGAAGTTCAAGACCAGCCTGGCCTGACCAACATGGTGAAACCCCATTTCTAGTAAAAAAAAAAAAAAAAAAAAAAACACACAAAATTAACCAGATGTGGTGGTGGGCACCTTTAATTTCAGCTACTCAGGAAGCTGAGACATGAGAATCACTTGAACCTGGGAGGCAGAGGTTGCAGTGAGCCAAGATCACACCGCTGCACTCCAGCCTGGGTGACAGAACAAGACTCCATCTCAAAAATTAGATAGATAGATAGATAGATAGATAGATAGATAGATAGATAGATAGATAGATAATAGATAGACTGAATGCAAGAAGGCAAACACAAAAGAAGTACATACTGTATGATTACTGGTGTGTTGTGATCTTGGTGCCATGACTGAGATCAGAGGCCTTCATTAGGTCAGAAACCCACTTTATTATTTTTAAAAATTACCAAAACTACCTCAAAAGAAAGATAAAATATTAATAGATCAATGTTACTAGAGTAGAGCTGTCAACTGCTCCCTCAAAAATCACTAGGTCCTGCTAGTTCTGCAGGATAACTTCACCAAACATTTAAGGAAGAAACACTTACTTTAATTCTTCTGGAAGGTAGAAATAGAGGGAAATCTTCAAAATTCTTTTTATAATAGCCTTGATACTAAAACCTGTCAAAAAAGGCCAAAAAAAAAAACTTGCAAATGAGTCACATTTATAAATATTGGTGCAAAAATCCTAAAAACTGTGTTAGCGAACAAATTCACCAGAATATAAAAAGAATAACACCCCCTGAGGAAGTAGAGTGTATTCTAAAAATGATTTAATATTTAGAAATTAAATTGTTTAATATTTGGAAAGCTATTACTCTCACTCCATGTAAGACAATCTATTAATAGGATAAAAAGTTAGGCAGGGCACAATGACTCACGCCCGTACTCCCAACACTTTGGGAGGCCGAGGCAGGTGGATCACTTGAGGTCAGGTTTGAGACCAGCCTGGCCAATATGGTGAAACCCCATCTGTACTAAAAATACAAAAATTAGCTGGGCATGGTGGCACATGCCACCACAGCTACTTGGGAGGCTGAGGCAAAAGAACTGCTTGAACCCAGGAGGTGGAGGTTGCAGTGAGTAGAGATTATGCCACTGCACTCCAGTCTGGGTGATGGAGCAAGACTCTGTCTCAAAATAATAACAATCATAATAATAAAGTTGTTCTGATTAAAAGTAAATGGTCTTGGCCAGGTGTAATGACTTACACGTGTAGGTGAGGCCAAAGTGGGAGGATCACCTGAGATCAGGAGTTCCAGCCTGGGCAACATCATGAGACCTCATCTCTAAAAAAAAAATAATAATACACAAAACTAGCCAGGTGTGGTGGCACTCATCTGTGGTTCCAGCCACTCAGGAGGCTGAGGTGGGAGGATTGCTTGAGCCCTGAGATGGAGGCTGCAATAAGCCATGATCATGCCACTGTACTCCAGCCTGGGCATCGGAGTGAGACCTCATCTCTAAAAAACAAAAACAAAACAAAAAAAAGTAAATGGTCTAAATCCTCCATTAAAAGGCAAGGATTGTCAGACTAGATTAAAAATCAAGACTTAATGTGCTTTCTAGAATAAACTCACTTGAAAAATAAAGACACAGATATGAATTTTAAAAAGATTTACCATGGAAACACTAATTAATAAGCTGGAATGACTACATTAATATAAGGCAAAGTGAGCCAGGCACGGTGGCTAATGCCTGTAATTTCAGCACTTTGGGAGGCCAAGGCAGGTGGATCACCAGGTCAGGAGTTCGAGACCAGCCTGGCCAATGTGGTGAAACCTCGCCTTTACTAAAGATACAAAAATTAGCCAGGCATGGTGGCGTGCGCCTGTACTCCCAGCTACTTGGGAGGCTGAGGCAGGAGAATCGCTTGAACCTGGGAGGCGGAGATTGCAGAGAGCCAAGGTTGCACTGTTGCAGTCCAGCCTGGGTGACAGAGCAAGACTCCGTCTCAAAAAAAAGAAAAGAAAAGAAAAGTGAAAGAAAAAAATATATATGGCAAAGTAGACTTCAAAACAAGGAATATTACCAGGGATAAAGGGGGATATTTCATAATGATAAGCAATCAGTTGATCAAGAGGACGTATCTTATGTGTATGAATCCTATGAATCCCTAAGTGTGTATGAATCTAATAATCAAGCCTCAAAGTGCCTACCAATATGAATCATTTAATATCACTCTGAATGTCAGCCAATATCAGCAGATGAGAAAAAGAAACAATAGATATTAGAAAAAGGTGATAGAAAGGTATACCTTGAAACCCAAAGAAATTGACTGAAAAGCTAGTAGAAATGATGACAAAAATTTAAGACGGAAGAGTATACAATTGGTATTAAAAATGTATGACTTTCCGGCTGGGTGTGGTGGCTCACGCCTGTAATCCCAACACTTTGGGAGGTCAAGGTGGGCAGATCAAGAGGTCAGGAGATCGAGACCATCCTGGCCAACATAGTGAAACTCTATCTCTACTAAAAATACAAAAATTAGCTGGCTTGGTGGCACATGCCTGCAATCCCAGCTACTCAGAAGGCTGAGGCAGGAGAATAGCTTGAACCAGGGAGTCAGAGGTTGCAGTGAGCCAAGATCGCACCACTGCACTCCACCCTGGTGACAGAGCAAGACTCTGTCAAAAAAAAAAAAAAAAAAAAAAGATTATGACTTTCCTATGAATAAAAATAATTATAAAGTATAATGAAAGAAAAAATCCAAACTATAATATCAAGAGTAAGATTAAATTCCAAGTTATGAACTTAATATGAAAAATGAAAGACCTATTGATATTTGAGGGAAAAAAACTTGAAAATTCTAGTGAAGGACATAAAAGACAAAATATACCTCAAATGGCTAGGGAAAGAACAGTTCAATAGTGCAATTATGTTAATTCATTCTGAAATAATCTTTATACCCAATGCAATTCCAATTAAAATATAAGAACGATTTTTCAAAGGGAATTTATTAAATGCTACCACAATTCATCAGGAAAAATAAACATTGGTGAATAATAGGAAAGTTCCGGGAAAAAAAAGAATTATGGGACCAGGGGAGGTGGGATGTAAAAATATGAAAACAATTTTTAAAGTTTAGTACTGAGTCTGTAGTCCCAGGGCTCTGTGAGGCGAAGCAGGTAGATCACTTAAGCCCAGGAGTTCAAGACCAATCTGGGCAACATGGCAAAACTCCATCTCTACAAAAAATGCAAAAATTAACTGGGTGTAGTGGTGCTCACCTGTAGTCCCAGATGCTCAGGAGGCTGAAGTAGAATTGTTGAACCCAGGAGGTTGAGGCTGCAGTGAGCCATGATCGCGCCACTGTACTTAAGCCTGGGTGACACAGCAAGACCCTGTCTCAAAAAAAAAAAATTAATTAATAAAGGTTAGTACTAAAGAGGCAATCAACAGCTAGACAAATAGAACAGACCTGAAAGAACATAAATAGTCCTCATGTATATTGTCTTTTAATATTTGAGAAAGGTGACATTTAAGTGGAAGGAGAGGAACTTTTTTCTTTTTGTTTTAATGTGGGGACTGCTCAGGGAAGTGGCTCACACCTGTAATCACAGCACTTTGGGAGGCTGAGGCGGGAGGATCTCTTGAGCCCAGGAATTCAAGACTAGCTTGGGCAACATAGCAAGACATCGTCTCTACTAAAAATTAAAAATTTTTTTAAAAAATGGATGCATGTGCAAGTAGACTCAGCTACTCAGGAGGCTGAGGTGGGAGGATCACTTGAGCCCAGGAGATAGAGGCTGCAGTGAGCCGTGATCATGCCACTGCACTCCAGCCTTGGCATCAGAGCAAGACCCTGTCTCAAAATAAAATAAAGTATGGCGACAATTACAACTAGCTACTCTTTATGAAAAAAAAAAAAGAGAGAGAGAGAGAGAGAGAAAAGGCTGGGTGCAGTGGTTCATGCCTGTAATCCCAGCACTTTGGGAGGCGGAGGCGGGCAGATCACCTGCCTTCCTCTGCAAGATTATAAAAATAAATCTATGGAGAAAATATTTTTATGTGAGAAGTGAGGTAGGGATCCAGCTTTGCTTCGCTTTTGTTTTGAGATGGAGTCTCGCTCTGATGCCAGGCTGGAGTGCAGTGGCACGCTCTCCCTTCACTGAAAGCTCCGCCTCCCAGTTCACGCCATTCTCTTGCCTCAGCCTCTGGAGTAGCTGGGACTACAGGCGCCCACCACCATGCCCAGCGAATTTTTTGTATTGAGACGGGGTTCCACCGTGTTAGCCAGGATGGTCTTGATATCCTGACCTCGTGATCTGCCCGCCTCAGCCTCCCAAAGTGCTGGGATTACAGGCGTGAGCCACCACGCCTGGTCTAATTTTTGTATTTTTAGTAGAGAAGGGGTTTCACCTAGTTGACCAGGATGGTCTCGATCTCTTGATCTCGTGATCCATCTGCTTCAGCCTCCCAAAGTGCTGGGATTACAGGTGTGAGCCACCAAGCCCGGCCACAGTGAGGGAAACATTTCTAAGTAAATTCCAAGTCCAAATCTATAAAGAAAAAGGTGGATATGTATGACTAAAAAAAGGGTAAACATTTTATAGGTAAAAATATTATTTGCAACATATGATATCATATGCAATATGATAAATTCCTCAATTTAAAAGAGTTTACACAAATAAATGAGAAAAGATGAAAACATTTAAAACAGTCAAAGAAAATAGTCTAATACAAAAAAATATATAGCCAATAAACACAGAAAACTGATGCTAGATCTCCCATTTAAAAAAAAGGAAAAAACCTCCAAAAGATGTGCAACCTCAGTCATAATCAGAGAATTCTAAGCCAAAATAGGAGATGATGTCCCTTGTCACCTATTAAGACAAAAATGTTTAAGTCTGTTGACATCCAGTGCTGTCAAGGATGTGGGGAATAAAAACATTTACATATTTGAAAGGAATATTATTTGGTGCGAACTTTCTGGGACACGATCTGGTAATGTTTGTTAAAATATTATTTGTACATGTCCTTTAGTCCAGAGGATATTTGGGCAAGCAGAATGGAAGAAAACATAAGCAGAGAGAGATGTCTGAGTGAATGAGAGCTTGGAGTGGGAGTGCTGGGAGATGCTGCATCCTAGGACAGGGCAGGTGCAGCGTGGGCAGAGTTGGACCAGATGGCCGGAAGCCCACGGCAGGAGTCGCCTCACCCAGCCAGGGCTCGGTCAAGGTGCTCATTTAGAGCAGCTGCAGAGGGAACAGGAAGATGAGCTCAATGCCAGAGGAATGAATGACTTCGGGTCCATCTGGACAGGGAGAAGAGAGTTTACCAAGCATGCTCTGGAAAAAAAAGAGAATGCCAACGATCCTTGAAGAGGTGACAGAGAGAATCTGCTTCAGGCTACAGGTGTGCATTGTCAGTGCATTTGGCATTCAGCCCAGACACCATAGGAAACCAGAAATAATTCCAAGAGGAGCAATGGGCTGGTGCCCAGGCATGAAGCAAGAGGGCAAGTCAGGAGAGAGTGGAGAAAGGGCAGGCTCAGCTCCATTTACTTCTCAATGAGAAGGGAAATTACTGTACTGGGGTTTTGGGGGTTTTTTGTTTTGTTTTGTTTTTTGAGATTTTTGATAACTTTTCCTGCTGTTTGTGGCTTTTGTTACCTATTTCTCTTATTTTTATTTTTATTTTTATTTTTTGAGACAGAGTCTTGCTCTGTCACCCAGGCTGGAGTGCAATGGTGCAATCTCAGCTCATTGCAACCTCCGCCTCCTGGGTTCAAGCTATCTTCCAGCCTCAGTCTCCCAAGTTGCTGGGACTACAGGTATGCGCCACCATTCCCAGCCAGTCCTAGAATTCTTATGTTGTTCTTTTTTCAAATCTGCTGTCACTTTTTATTCTTTCCAGTTCCCTGCCAAAAATGTCAAGCTTGACTTTTACCTCCTTGAGCACAGTAAGAATAGTTGTGTTAAGGCTGATCCTGCTTTTTACAGTATATGGAGTCCCCACGGGTCTGTTTCGTTGTCTCTGCATATTATTGCTTATTGAGTCTTCTCATAGATTTGGTTATCTTTGATTACATATTAGATGGTATTTGAAAAAACTGCTTGTAAAAATGATCAGCTTAGGCTGATGCTATTTTCCTCCAGAAAGGATTTTTCACTGATACCTTTAAGGTACCCGAGGGTAGGGATGGGGAAGGTGCTGCCAGACAAGAACTACTTTTAATTCAAGTTCAGAGCTTGAAGTTTCCGGGAGCACCTAAATGACAGAAAGTTGGGTGGAAGTCCACGGTGGCCTGGTTTGTACAGCCTTTTGGGGTCCCAGCCTAATGTGACCAAAAATACGCCAGATTCCATTCACCGCCCCCAGAGGGCCCTAGACACCTAGTTCATCCTCTTAGCTGCTGCTTTGGAATCAGTAAATGCCCACAGGGAAAACAAGCACATATGCTGAGTTTATCTTTCTGGCTTCCTGTCCACTTGCATGCAGACTTATGCCTGGGAACCCCCATGCTCTTTTTAGCTTTTTTTTTTTTTTAGCTTTTCATTGCTTTTTTTCTTTTTCTTTTTCTTCTTTTTTCTTTTTTTCCTTTTTCTTTTTTTTTTTTTTTTTTTTGAGACAGTCTTGCTCTGTCACCCAGGCTGGAGTGCAGTGACATGCTCACGGCTGACTGCAGCCTCGGCCTCTCAGGCTCCAGTGATCCTCCCACCTCAGCCTCCCTGGTATACTTTCTTTTTTCTTAACAAACTTTATATTTTGGAATAATTTAGAGATTACAGAAAAGTTGCAAAGATAGTACAGAGAGTTCCTGAACACCCTTTCCCTGTTTTCTCTAATGTTAACATCCTACATAATCATGATACATTTGTCAAAACTAAGACATGAACACTGGTATGTTTTTATTAAGGAAATTCTGGACTTTATCAATCTTTGACTAGTTTTTCCATGAATATCCTTTCTCTGTTCTGGGATCCAGTCCAAGATAATACATTGCAGTTAGCCTTCAACGTTTCTGAGAAGATTTGAAATTTACCTATCAGTAAATGTGGGAATTTACTGACTCAGCTTCCGAGGCATTACCAGTCTCCCATTACTGCCCTCCTCCATCATATTCCCTGCCGCCATTCCCAGAAGTAATTGGTCAACATAAAATTTGAAAGGGGCCGGGTGCGTGGCTCACACCTGTAATCCCAGCACTTTGGGAGACCGAAGCAGGCAGATCATTTGAGGTCAGGAGTTTGAGACCAGCTTGGTCAACGTGGTGAAGACCTGTCTCTTCTAAAAATACAAGAAAATGAGCTGGGCATGGTGGTGCATGCCTGTAATCCCAGCTACTCAAGAGGCTGAGGCACAAGAATCCCTTAGACCCAGGAGGTGGAGGTTGCAGTGAGCCGAGATCACACCATTGCACTCCAGCCTGGGTGACAGAGTGAGATCCTGCTGTCTCAAAAAAAAAAAGAAAGAAAGAAAAAAAGAAAAAAAAAAGGAAAGGGAGTTTTCAGATTTGTTTGACAGAGAAAGTTGAAAAATCGAGTTTGCAACCAGCTAGGGTAGGGAAGCTGAGGGAAGACTAGAGGATGAATGTATGACAGAAAACAAAAAGCACGGTGGTGGTCTACACTGTGCTACAGCAACAAGCAAACTGCAAGATCTCAGTGGCTAAACACAGAAAAGTCTGTCGCTTGCTCACTCCAAGTCTGCCGCATGTTTGGTGGCTGTCCAGGGCAGTTGTCTTCCAAGTGGTAGCTCAGGAATCCAAATTTTCCTGTCTTGTGGCTCATTTGTCTTTGCTAGGGACACATCTTCCCCACTCCTGATGTTTCCTTCCATGAGCAGAGAACCCCACTGGCCCAAAACTCTAGGTCTCTCTCCACGCCTCTCTCTATGCCTCTCCATGCCTTTCTCCATGCCTCTGCTGATTTGATTGATGAGTGTTGAAGGAGGAACAAGGCGTGTGTAACCCAGCCCTCTTACTCCTTTTCTCTGGGGAGCTGGTCCACCTGCAAAAAGTATATATTCTAAATTGCTACACCACACCTCACCCTGAGTATTACAGGCATGGCCCCAGCTCCACTGAGGGAAGAGGGATGCAGTTTTACCTAATTTTGGGGTTCAGCATTAGGTTCTGCCCACTGTCCTGTTTCCAAAACCTTGTTACTACGCCTACATCAAGCTTATCTACCCGCGGCCTACGGGCTGCATGCAGCGTAGGATGGCTTTAAATGCTGCCCAAAACAATCATTAGTGTTACTGTATTTTGTGTGTGGTCCAAGACAATTCTTCTTCTTCCATTGTGGTCCAGGGAAGCCAAAAGATGGAACACCCTGACCTACATAAACAATAAACATAACTTACACAAAACTGCACTTACTTGTTCCATAGACTTATTCAACATCTAAGACAGTAGTTCTCAACCCAGGATATTTTTGCCTCCCAGTGGAATGTTTGACAATGCCCGGAGGCTTTTTTTTTTTTTTTTTTTTTGACAAGGTCTCACTCCCATCGCCCAGGCTGGGGTGCAGTGGTGGGATCTCGACTCCCTGCAGCCTTGACCTCCCAGGCTCAGGTGATTCTGTCACCTCAGCCTCCTGAGTAGCTGGGACCACAGGTGCACACTGCCATACCTGGCTAATTTTCTGTATTTTCTGCAGAGATGGGGTTTTGTCATGTTGCCCAGGCTGGTCTGAAACTCCTGGGCTCAAGCGATCCACTCACCTTGGCCTCCCAAAGTGTTGGGATTATAAGGGTGAGCCACCTCACCCAGCCTGGAGACATTTTTGATCATCACAACTGGGGAGGGACTACTGGCATCTAAGGGGTACAGCTGGAGATGCTGCTAAACATCCTATAATTCACAGGACAGCCTCCCACAACAAAGAATTATCTAACCCCAAATGTCAATAGTACTGAGGTTGGGGAAACCTTGATCTAAGAGAAGCAAGTGACCCTCGTGGAGCAGCTGAAGTGATTTAGTCCAAGTCCAAACCGAAAGGAATTGGACCAGGGTGGCCATCGAAGACCAAGCACCTCAGTCCCCTCATCCCTGCAATTGCACCTCTTGAGCACACAGAGCCCTTCCTGAGGATGCGATGAGGCTGCCATGAGCCCAGTGATCTGTCCAGGAGCCCTTGTGCCCCGTTGCCTCTCCCAAATGCAGTGATGGTGGGGCACCTCCCCATGCTTCTGGTGGGAAGCAGGATGAAAGTATCCTCTCTCCTCAGATCCCCAGCCCACCACGGTCTGTCTGTTGGCCCCTTCTACCCAGAGTGTGGCCTAAGGGTAGAACTAGGTGCAAGGCTCATGCCAGCACCTCACTTTCACCCTTCTCCCCAGCCCTTGCTCCACTTCCCAGCCTAGTGAATCTGTTTCTAATGGAGTTCTTGAGCCAGCCTCCTGAGCTAGGTGTGGGGCTGGGAAGTGGAGGGGAAGGACCTTCAAATATGCAGGAAGAGGGTAGGGACCCACTCAACACCCTCTTTATATAGATAAACATTTGATAACACCTCACTTACTCTCTTAAAATGACAATCGTAAATAATATGCCTTCTCGTGCACTTACTTTTTAAAAATCACACTATAGTGCCTGAGCTATACTAGGGAGAAAAAAATAAAAGGAAAGCGATTATAACCAAATGACACGTTTTCAATCTGTCGGTGCTCAGGTCCCATGACACTAGAAAGCGTAATGAAGTGTCAGATACTTATCCTTGCATATAATAATAAGTCTGAATTTAAGAAACGTAGAGGATCAGAAATTATTCTGTGTAAGGACAAAAATAAATAAATAAAAGAGCAAAGACATGCTATCAAATGTTAGAATAAATATTATTTTAAGGCCAGGCATGGTGGCTCATGCCTGTAATCCCAGCACTTTGGGAGGCCAACATGGGAGGATTGCTTGAAACCAGGAGTTTGAGACAAGCCTGGACAACATAACAAGACCCTGTCTCTACTAAAAATAAAAAATTAGCCAGGCATGGTGGTGTTCACCTGTAGTGCCAGCTACCTGGGAGGCTGAGGTGGGAGCATCACTTGAGTCTTGGAGTTTGAGGCTGCAGTGAGCTGTGATGATGTCACTGCACTCCAGTTTGGGCAACAAGAGTGAGACCTGTCTCAAAATAAGTGAATAAATAAGCAAATAACTTTTTTTTTTATTTTTTTAGACAGAGTTTCACTCTTGTTGTCCAGGCTGGAGTGCAATGGCGTGATCTCAGCTCACCGCAAGCTCCACCTTCTGGATTCAAGCGATTCTCCTGCCTCAGCCTCCCTGAGTAGCTGGGATTATAGGCATGTGCCACCATGCCTGGCTAATTTTATATTTTTATTAGAGACTGGGTTTCTCCATGTTGATCAGGCTGGTCTTGAACTCCCGACTTCAGGTGATCCGTCCACCTCAGCCTCCCAAAGTGCTGGGATGACAGGCGTGAGCCACCGTGCTGGGCTATAATTTTTTTTTTAATTTATTTTTTTGAGACGGAGTCTTGCTCTGTAGCTCAGGCTGGAGAGCAGTGGCACGATCTCGACTCACTGCAACCTCTGCCTTCTGGGTTCCGGTTCAAGCAATTCTCCTGCCTCAGTCTCCAGAGTAGCTGGGATTACAGGCACGTGCCACCATGCTCAGCTAATTTTTGTATTTTTTTTTTTTTAACAGAGACAGGGTTTCTCCATGTTGGCCAGGATGGTCTTGAACTACTGATCTCGTGATCCGCCTGCCTCGGCCTCCCAAAGTGCTGGGATTACAGGCATGAGCCGCCGCGCCTGGCCAAATATTTTTTAATATGTGGTTTTTTTTAACTGCAAAAACAGATCACCTTTTGTAGCCTGTACATGTAAAAGGGAGGCAGGGGCTGAGATGATGGTAACAGAGTTTTCACCAACGTGAACAGCTGTCCCTGTCCAGAAATGGCAGCAGTGCTTCGCAGTCATTGTGAAATTAAAACACTTCTCCCCACATTACTAGACTCACACACACACAATCTCCCTCCCAGAACCACTGAGTTAATGTTTCAATATTAACCTGACAAGTGAGTAAAATTCCAACCGAACATTTGGAATGATATATGCCAAAATATTAATGGTGCTTTTCTAAAGCAGAAGGGGAATGACAAGAAACACTCCCTTTTTTCTTTCTTTCTTTTTACGTTCTGTATTGTGTAAATTTTGCTTACAATCTGTATGAACTTTGCAAACAGACCAAAAAAAAAAAAAGTCATTTTTGAAGCCAGTGTGTCTGGGCTCCCAATAGTTTGCATGTTTGTTTTGGTCCTTTCAAGGAGGATTCAAGTCCGCGATGGAGAAACCACCAATTCACTTTTTCAAACGCCAAAACAACTCCGCAGGCGTGGAGGAGACCTATCTTGCAGCCCTGCCGGCCCAAGGCTCCAGGGAATTAGGCTCAGCTCAGCCCTACGACTTTGCTCAGCCCCGTCTGCACCGCCGCCCCGTGGCCAAGGGCAGTACTGCGCCCTCCAAAAGGCGATGGCGGAGGAGGGGCCCGGGGCCTTGCCCCAGGGACAAGCTTTTTTCTGTCCCACTGACCACATGGCAGTCTGCTGAAGTTTATGGACCCCTCTCTCAGTATAATGGCGCGTAAATATATGAATAAAGTATATATGCTGAAAGAAAACTAATACTGGTGAGATGATTCTCAAAACTCTTTATAAATGTGTAATATAATAATAGCCTTTTCATTATGGTTAATAACCAGCTCTAGAGGCAGGTCTCGGAACTCATTATTTTCTAAGCAGTGAGGAGTACACACGACGTTTCAAGATATCCACAACCTGATGTACCAGTGTCTGTGATTGTAATTGGTAACAAAGTTGCAGGTACTGCTAACAGTACACTGTTAATGCGAGGAAAAGCTAAATATTAGAAGTTGATGAAAGTCAATATGTAACTTTTTCCCATGCGAATTCGACTTACAGACCCCTTAGGGCGCACGGACCATAGGTTAAGGACCCCTTGAAGGGGCAAGAGTTTGAGAGAAGCGCCAGTGTGGGTTTTCAGTCCTGGGAGGTGAGCCGAGGGGTAGGCATGCATGGGCACTCAGAAAAGGGAAGGCAGAGGCGCCTCTCCGGCTGGGCCTGCGGAGGGGTGACCCACACGCCCCTCCCCTCGCTTCCTTGGCCTGGTTTCACGAGACTAGAGGAAGTTAAAGGCCCGCATGGCTGAAGAGGAGCTCACAGTTCCCAGCGTCTGCTCCGGCGGTGTCCAGCGCCCAGAATGCGGCTTCTGGTCCTGCTATGGGGTTGCCTGGTGCTCCCAGGTGAGATGGGGAGGGGGTCTTGGGAGGGATGTGGGGCTCACCCTTGGGGTCTGCAGGGGAAGGACCTCCTGACTGCCTGATAGCCCACCCTCCTGACTGCCTGATAGCCCACCCCACCTATCCTCAGCTTCCTCAACCCTAGGGGAGCAGGGCAGAGTGGGGGTGGGGGGAGGTGGGGGGCCGGGCCCCACTTGCTCTTTCTGGAATCTAGAGCCAGATTTTCTCCCAGTCCTGTGGGTTTCCCCTCATGGCAATGTGGCTGTGAGAGTTGCTTGGCCTCTCTAATCTTAATTTTTCTACCCTGTGCCAATCCTGGAGGCAGACAAGACACCCCGTCTGGTTGCTCTATTAAACTCAGCATATATTTGTTGAATCTCGGCTGTGCCTCTCCTCACAACCCTGAGAGATGAAGAATTATCACGTTTCGTCAATTATTTTGCTTTCTTTTTCTTTACCTTCTAACACTTAAAATCAGAATGCATCCTACAACTGATGTCAGTTGTTCATTTGGCAATGGTGAGACCCCATCTCTACAAACAAACAAACAAACAAATTAGCCAGGCATGGTGGTGCACACCTGTAGTCCTAGCTAGTGGGAGGCTAAGGTGGGAGGATCGCTTTAGCCCCAGAGGTCAAGGCTACAGTGAGCCATGAGCACCAGTGCCCTCCAGCCTGAGCAACAGAGTGAGATCCTGTCTAAAAACAAAACAAGGCCAGGCACGGTGGCTCATGCCTGTAATCTCAGCTCTTTGGGAGGCTGAGGCAGGCAAATCACGAGGTCAGGAGATCAAGACCATCCTGGCCAACAGAGTGAAACCCTGTCTCTACTAAAAATACAAAAAATTACCCAGGCATGGAAGCACATGGCTGTAATCCCAGCTACTCGGGAGGCTGAGGCAGGAGAATCACTTGAACTCGGGAGGTAGAGGTTTCAGTGAGCAGACGTCATGCCACTGCACTCCAGCCTGGGCAACAGAGCGAGACTCCATCTCAAAAACAAACAAAACAAAACAAAACACCCAGAAACCCTACTGGCTATCTGACTGTCAGATTCCACCTGAACCTAGAACACTCCCTCAACCCCAGTTCCTCAATGGGCCAGGTTAGGGAAACAGCAACAGCCCGCCCCAAGTTCGCCCAGAGTAGAAGGAAGTAATGGCTCTTCCAAGGCTGTCCCCTGAAGGGATGACTGAGAAAAGCCTTCTTCCTCCTCCTAAAATGGAAGCTCTGGCCTTGACCTCGGTACATGGAGCCTGGTTATTCCAACCTCCACTCCTGCTCTGATTTTAGGTTATGAAGCCCTGGAGGGCGCGAAGGAAATCAGTGGGTTCGAAGGGGACAATGTGTCCCTGCGGTGCACCTATAGGGAAGAGCTGAGGGACCACCGGAAGTACTGGTGCAGAAAGGGTGGGCTCCTCTTCTCTCGCTGCTCTGGCACCATCTATGCGGGAAAAGAAGGCCAGGAGACAACAGAGGGCAGGGTGTCCATCCATGACAGCCGCCAGGAGCTCTCGCTAATTGTGACACTGTGGAACCTCACCCTACAAGACGCTGGGAAGTACTGGTGTGGGGTCGAAAAACGGGGCCCCGATGAGTCTTTACTGATATCTCTGTTCGTCTTTCCAGGTAACAAATATCTCTCCTTTCCCAGGCTGGGGACAGGAGCTGCAGAGGGAAGCGGGAGGGGTGGTGGGGCATAATCCTGGTGCAAACCTTATGGGCACTGAGTCCTTAGGGAGATCATGCAGGTCAAGTGCTGAGCAAGGCTTGGGGCACAGAGGGAGCTGCATGAGTCTTGGCCATTCTTTCACTCTTGCTGCCCACGGTCACACCACTAGTAGATGTCAGAGCAGGACTGGACCCAGATCTGTCCAGGGCTGGACTCGGCGCCTTTCCTTTCTGCCCAGATGTGCTGGAAGGAGATTTCCATAGGCTGGGTACAAGACAGACATATCAGGGGATAAAGAAGACTCCTTGCCTGGTGTCAGAGATATTCGTGAGGCCTCCCGAGGCTGGGCCAACAATTGCTGCTTTCCAGACCTAGCCCACAGCATCACCTCAGGCCTGGTCATGCTGGCCTCAACCTTGCATGTGCCCTCAACTCTTCCCTCCTGGCCTCCACCTCCCCAGATATTGAAGCCCAGCCACAGGTGCTAGAGTGCCTGGGAACCAGCCTCTGGGTAGTGTGCCTGAAGGAGAGATCATTAAATGCAGGCACACTAGGGGACCAAGGCTGGAGCTATGGGAACCGGTAGAGGATAGAACACCTCTCTGGGAGCCCAGAACCCCACCTGGACCTGATGAGCTAAGGAGAAAGAAGCCAGAGAGGGTCCAGGGGATGGGAGCCTTGGTCTGCTGACCAGTGAGGGTGAGGTATGTCTTTGCATCCCCATTTCACAGATGAGGGACTGAGGGTCCAAGAGACTAAGTGATTTGCCCAAGATCTCACAGCAGGAAGTGGTGGAACCGGGATTCAAACACAAGTCATTTCCAGCTTTGATGTCTGCTTTATTCCTCTTCTAACCCCATAGCTGGGACCTATCCCAATCCCAGGCCCATCACCTACCACCATATCCCCTAATATTTTTTATTCCCTTATCCATGGATCTTTAATTTGGGGAAATAAAGGTAAACTTGCCAAAAAGCAGCAGCATCAAACTACATTGAATCTGTTCTTCATTATTTACAAGATTCTCTTGTCTCTTCCAATTCTTATCAGTGTTCATATGTCATTTCTACAAGTTATGAGCAGGTTCACCTGTGTTTTAGACTTACCCTCATTTGTAATTCTTTATTTGCGTATGGTATGTGTATTGCTATATTATCCTCCTGTATCAGACTTTGTTGGCCTCTCTCTGATGGCAGTTGGGATATTGAAAATGAAGAAGAGTCACGACAGTGGTGTGCTGGTAAATGCTGAACAGGCTGGGGATGCTGATGCTCTCATTTCGTGGTGTTTTCCAATTTCTGTGGTGTCCATTTCTGTGGTCCAATTCCCATGGCCAATTTCCAGCCATCGACAGTTTAACAACGGTCTCACCAATTCCTGAAAAGTTGACAGTGAGCTCTTGTGAGCCAGTGCGAGTCATCTCCAGCACACCATTGAGTATGGTGAACCATGAGAAGAATTTCTAAGAAAGTCAGAAAAAGACAAATGTACCCACTATCATTTCTTTGCTTTTTATTTATTTATTTATTTTTTATTCATTCATTCATTCATTTTTCTGAGATGGAATCTCACTCTGTCATCCAGACTGGAGTGCAGTGACACAATCTTGGCTCATTACAATCTCTGCCTCCCAGGCTCAAGTAATCCTCCCACCTCAGCCTCCAGAATAGCTGGGACCACAGGCACGAGCCGCTATGCCTGGCTACATTTTGTTTTTTTGTTTTTTTTTTTTAAGATGTGGTTTTGCCATATCGTCCTGTCTGGTCTCAAACTCCTAGACTCAAGCCATCTGCCCACCTCGGCCTCTCAAAGTACTGAGATTGCTGGTATGAGCCACTGCGCCTGGCCAGCCTACTATCATTTCTTTTTCATCTTTGTCTGAAGACCCTAGGCAATGAACTATGCAAGATTAAGAAGTATAAGGCCAGGCGTGGTGGCTCAGGCCTGTAATCCCAGCACTTTGGGAGGTCAAGGCGGGTGGATCACGAGATCAAGAGTTCAAGACCAGCCTGGCCAAATGGTGAACCCCGTCTTACTAAAAATACAAAATTAGCTGGATGTAGTGGCAGGCACCTATAATCCCAGCTACTTAGGAGGCTGAGGCAGAGAATTGCTTGAACCCGGAGGCGGAGGTTGCAGTGAGCCGAGATCATGCCACTGCACTCCAGCCTGGTAGACAGCGAGACTCAGTCTCAAAAAAAAAAAAAAAAAGGAAGAAGAAGAAGTATAAATATTGGAAAGGAAAAGATAAATACCTGTATTTGCAAAAGATTTTATCATCTACTTAGAAAAATCCGAGAATAAACTGACCTAGTGTTAAATATTGAGTATCCCTAATCCAAAAATGCAAAATACTCCAAAGTCCGAAACTTTTTGTGTGCTAGCATCACACACAAAGAAAATGCTCATTGGGGCATTTTGGATTTCAGGTTTCCAGATTAGGGATGCTGAATCAGTAGATATAATGCAAATATTCTGAAATCTGAAACACTTCTGCTCCCAAGCATTTTGGATAGGGGATACTCAATCTGAAGAAGAGAAGGTGGTGGACAATGAGGGAGAGTCCAGGATGGCACACAGTCAGCAAGGACTGGGAGGTGACAGACAGACTTGGGGAAGTGGGGACCAGAGTAGCTCCTGGGGGGTGGTTGCATCAGGCTTCTGCCCATTGTGCTGGGCACAGAGGATAGGCATTTTGCCCTTAAGGAGTCTCAGCCTAGCAGGGAGACCCAGTACACAAGAAATTGCAGTGTAAGTGAGCATTAGCGCCACTGGAGGCATGCACAGGGGACTGTGAGTGCACAGAGGAAAAAGAGATTCGCTGCTTCTGGGGAAGACATTTCAGAGGAGTTGACCTTGAGCTTGTGCTGAAGGACAGAACGAAGTGCTTTAGGCAGAGATGGAAAGGAAAGCCATCACACACAGAGGAACAGCATGTCCAAGGCACGGAGGTGGGCGGGAGGCTGGCTTAGTCGGGAATAGAGGACAACTCTATGGCTGGAGCACTGAACAGGGAAAGAGGCGAGGTTGACAAGGTGGTTCAAAGCCTGAGTTTTGTTCTTTGCTTTTTTTCTTTTTTTTTTTTATAGACAAAATTTTGCTCTTGTTGCCCAAGTGTGAGCCGCCACGCCCAGCCTGAAGCCTGAGTTTAAGAGGCTTCAAAAGGCATACTAAAAAGTTGGAACTTCGGCTCACACCTGTAATCTCAGCACTTTGGGAGGCCGAAGCGGGCAGATCACCAGGTCAGGAGATCGAGACCATCCTGGCTAACACGGTGAAACCCCATCTCTACTAAAAATACAAAAAATTAGCTGGGCGTGGCAGCAGGCGCCTGTCGTCCCAGCTACTCAAGAGGCTGAGGCAGGAGAATGGCATGAGCCCAGGAGGCAGAGCTTGCAGTGAGCCGAGATCCCATTACTGCACTCCAGTCTGGGTGACAGAGCGAGACTCCATCTCAAAAAAAAAAAAAAAAGTTTGAACTTCAGCTTATAGGCAATGGAGAGCCACTCACTGTTCTAAGGCAGAGAGGGATGGGATACAACACAGACTTTTGAGACAAAACTGGCATAATGTGAAGGGTGGCAGAGAAGAAGCAGGCTGAGAGGCAGGTGGGGACAGGGGAAACTGAGGGTCTGAGCTAGGCGGGAGGCCAGGGGGCTGCAGAAGGAGAAGACCAGGGATCTGCTGGAACCCGCCATGTGGCTCCTGGTTGGCCAAGGCGAAAGACAGCAGTGCTCTGTGCTGAGGTGGGGGGTAGAAAAGCTGTCAGCTGCTCCCAAGGAAGGAAAAGGGGTTCAGAGTGGTGCCGCCCCTGAGAGCAGCCTCTCCCTTTCCTCTAGGACCCTGCTGTCCTCCCTCCCCTTCTCCCACCTTCCAGTTTCTGGCTACAACACGCCTGAAGCCCAAGGCAAAAACTCAGCAAACCCAGCCCCCAGGATTGAGTGAGTGAATAGCAATTCCACCACGTCCCTTGCCACCCTTCTTACAGAAGCAGCCAGTGAATGCCTGCCTGGTACCAGACACAATACTTTATGACCACTTAGGTGTCCCCACAAGCCTGGGAACTGGGTTGTCCAGCTGTGGAAGTACAGGCTCAGCAGGGTTAGGTCACTCGATTAGGGTCAGGTCACACGCTTAGGGTCACACAGGAAGCGCCAGAGCCTGGAAGTGGTCACAGCCTGACCCCAAAGCTTGTGTTCTGTCTGTGCCATTCAGAATCTCGGGGGCAAGCCAGAAAGGCCGGGCGTTGGGGCCTGACCTCTGGACTCATCCTTGCCACCCTGCCCTTCTTGGTCTCATGGCTGCAGAAGGAAGTCAAGGCCTTACTGATGCATGGGTGTTGGGGAGGGGACACATGGTGGTGAGGGGAGGACCTGCCCTTCTGGTGAGGAAGGAGGTGACAATTGACTGTGACTATAGAGGGAGGGCAGGAAGATGTCCACTGAATGGTCACTGGAAAGGGTCATGGAAGCGGGGAAGGGGAGTGCTTATACCTCCCCACAGAGGGAACAGGCTGTGGGCACAGAAAGAGACTGAACATCACACACAGCTGTGGGGTGTGTCTGATCTATGGTCTCCTTCCTCAGAATGGCTTCATCTACATTTGTTTGCTTACTGGGATATCCTTTAGCTGGGGATGTTCTGAGAAATGGGTCCCAGAGAGGCTACGGTTCAGGGGTCAAGGGTCAGAGGTCTGGGATGCTGGGATACAAGGGTCAGGAAGGATGCTGAGGCATTGCTTTGGACTTGTAGCTTCTCTTGGGCTCTACCCAGCAGGAACCACAGCCAAGCAGGGAAGACAGGGCTGAGCCACTCCATTCCCAGGGACTTCCCGGTACGGGCACGAAAGAACTTCTCAGTACGCAGCAACCTCTCCTCATGCAGCGACCTCTCCTCCTGCAGGGAGCTCCCGTCCCCCGAAGCAGCTGGACTCCACCTCAGCAGAGGATGCCAGTCCAGCTCTCAGCAGTGGCAGCTCTAAGCCCAGGTGAGCCCCAGGTGACCAACATCACCTTTCAGGCCATCACTAAACCATAAGATGCCTTTGAGCAAATAGGAACCCAACGGTCTTTCCTCTAAGCAGACACATCCTCGTGTCATGGCCACAGCCTGCAGCACAGAGAGTCCCTCACAGGGGCCCTTGAGCAGTGGACAGCTTGCACTATAGGAGCCAGCAGCTCTGCTGCCTAAGGTGAAGGGTCCACCAGGGTCCCAGTCCCCACCTCTTTCCCTGCCCCAGCCTCAGGGATAGACCCCCAGTTTGGGGGCTTTTGCCTGTATACTTTGCACTAAGCCCTGTGCCAAGCATGAAAACTCAGATTCCAAAACAAAACAATTTTTTTTCCTTACAACTGGGCATCAGGAGCTGTGGCCTCCCTTCTGAAGGAGCCACGAGGTAATCAACATTAGGAAAGCATTAGGAAAGCAATTCACAAGGGAAATGGGAGAATGAAGGATTCTCACTTCTTCCTGCCTGTCCGAACTGATCAAGCACTTCTTACTTGTTGATTCCAGGGAATTCATGGCCACTCCTTGTGTGGGAACCAACTGCCAGGGGCAAACGCAGGACCAAGCACTTGAACTTGAGCAGACAGACATTGTAACCGCACTCCTGCCACTGGGTCTCTAGAGCTGCTCATCTCCCTTCCATAGCTGGGGCTCAAATCCAGCTCTGCCACTTTTCAGCTGTGTGAGCTCAGGCAGTCCGCTAACTGCCCTAAGCCTCATTTATCTCAAATCACAGATATACATCAAACAGAAATAGAATACAAGTCACAAATGTAATTTAAAACTTTTGAATAGTCACATGAAAAAGAGTAAAAAGAAATGAGTGCAGTTAAGTGTATTTTATTTTATTTTAATTACTTATTTTTTTAGAGATAAGGTCTCACTCTGTCGCCCAGGCTGGAGTGCAGTGGTGTGATCATGGCTCACTGCAGCCTTGAACTCCAGGGCTCAAGTGATCCTCCTGCCTCAGCCTCCTGAGTAACTAGAACTACAGGCATGAGCCACTACGCCCAATCTAGTGAAGTTAATTTTAGTAATGTACTTTATTTAACCCAATATATCCAAAACATTCTCATTTTGATATGGAATCAATATGAAAATATCAATGATACATATTCTACTTTCATGTTTTTCATATTGAGCCATCAAAACCCAGTCTAATGTAAAATAGTCACATTTCAGTGCCTGATGGCCACGTGTGGCTCCTGGCCACTGTGCTGGATGGCAAAGACTAAAAGGATTAACCAAAATCTCAGTAATAAGAGCTACCATGTGCCAGGCACTATCCCCAGCTTATCTTGCTTATCCCCTTTAATCTCGTCCACACTGTGGAGTACACCCATTTTCCAGAGGGAGAAACTGAGGCACAGAGTGGTTAAGCAGCTTGCCCTTTGTTTGCATAGCTAGGAAGTGGTAAAGCCAGGAAGATAATCACAATGTCGTCGCTGTGGAGGTGGCCATGGGGGAATCCTGGGCCCGCTTTCCATCTCTTCCATGTGGCTCCTAGGAGAAATGTGGGCTTTGTCCAGGTCCCCTCTGAGGACCAGGGTGGGAGCATTCCTGGTCACAACCTCAGAGCCACTTAGCACCTTGTCTCCCAAACTTTGATTGCCAGCTAGCAGTGGTGGCAACCCTTGGTAGCCTGTTAGAATACAGACCCTCAGACTCTCACCTCAGCCTACTGTATTAGACTCAGCACTGTATGAAAATGTCCAGGGGTCCTATGTTCACACTAAGGCTTAAGTAGCAGTGACCTTAGCACACAGATTTTTTCCCAGCCAGTTTCTGACCCTCATGAGATAATCTCCATGCACTGATCTCAGAAGACTGGGTCATTCCCAAGGGGCTGAGCTGGAAGGGGCTCTTCTGCCCATCTGGCTGCCTCCTCCCTCTGGCAGGCCCTGCTCCCTTGTGCAAGGGGGTCAGTATGCCTTTCTGGGCTGAGCTCCAGGCCATTCCCAGCTACACCTGGCTTCAAGGAGCTCCTCCTTCTACATCTCTTTCAGCTCGACAGGCCATGGAGACACAGAGGAACGAGAAGGTCTACCTCTCACACTTGGTAAGGACAGAGGCAAAGGGAAGCCCAAGCTCAGATCCCCTTGGGGCTGGAAGTCAAGACTTCTAGGCTCTGCTTCTGTAACTTCCTACCTGGGCCTGCATGCCTGACCTAAAGGCAGCACTCGCTCCCCATCTTGGAGGAATCTCTGTGAGCCCCAAGACCAGCCCTTCAGGGTGTGAGCCGGACAGAGTGCCCATGGGGAACTCACAGGTGGGAACCTGATTTCCCGCCAGGTGCCAGGCAGGGTGGGCACCAGGAGCCATGTGAGCATCTTCTCCAGGTGCCTTCTTTCCATGCTTCCTTTTATAATCACAGAACATCGGAGCTGGATCCAGAGGAAGCCTTTGAGATTTCTAGCCCAACCTTTCTCTCAGATTAAAGCAAATCCCCTTTCAGAACGCCCAGGGGTCAGGGAGCTGTTAGAGATGCACTCTCCAGGGCCCCAGCCTCAGCTGAACCCTCCAGGGGTGTGGTCCAGGGACTCTGGCAGTGCTACAGACTCTAGTGTGCTTTTACAAAAGATGAAACTGAGGCCCAGAGAGGGTAAAGGTCTTGCCCATGGTCACACAGCAGGTGGTGGCCCAAATAGAAAACAGGACCCAGATTTCTTGACTCCCTGCTCTTCTCTTTCCAGAACTCCCTGATGGTTTATCTGAGCCTTCCTTGGCTCTGAGACCAAGGTGACATGGCTGCCCTAGGACCCAGGCTGAGGGTGGTGCTCTGGGGACAAGGGGCAAGAGAATAAGGGTCCCTGTGCCCATTGTCTGGAGCAGGGAACCTGCCCCAAGTCTACTGCTGCAAGAAGAGACTGTGCCCTCCGAGGCCAGCACTCCAATGGAGGGGCTGCAGCATCGCACTTTAGGAAACAGAAGCCTCCCCGGCCCCTCCTCCCTCCGCTGTTTACTGAGATGCTTCCACTCCATTCCTTTAAACACAAGCGCAGGAAAGCTGGGCTACCACTGCCTTCTTTCTGGCGCCAGTGAGGACAAAACACTCAGGCCTGGTCCCCCCAAGGATGGTCTGGGGTAGAAATGGGACTTTGGGCTGTGGCTTAGGAAGCAGCTGTTGTTGTGTCAGGAAGCTCAACAGGGCCAAAGGTAGCGGAGGGGAGTAAGGGAAAAGTCATGGAGACACATGGATGGACGGATGGTGGGTGCCACTGGCCGCCTCCACATCCGGCCTCCTGGCTCTGCGGCCCGGGTCCTGGGTCTCACCCCACCTAGCTCCAGAAGAGGGGCTGGGGTCCAAGGATGCTGACAGCGCCCGTACCAGCCACAGCTCCCATGCTACTGCCTTCTGGCAACTCTGGGAAGGGCTGCTTTGGGCTTTTTCCTCCCTGAGGCACCTGACCCTGGCTCTGCTGAAGAGGGAGGGGACAGGAAGGGGCACAGGGCCAGCAGGCAGAGGGTCTCTAGGGGCAGCCCCTTGTTGAGGGAAAGATGGAACAGGGCCTCCCAAGAGGGTCAGAGGCAAGAACCTTGTAAACACGATCAGGTGGGAGCTTCTGCTTTTTCTTAAATATTTCCCTTGTGGCTTCTCCATAAGCTTTAGCAGAGTCTGGAGATGGAATTGAAGGTCTTTGGGGTTTTCTTTGCCCACATTCAGGTCAAAGAGGGAGGGGGATGCATTACTCATACTCTGAGAGAGCCTCACAGGGGTGTGAAAACCCTGAGGGAAGTGTTAGGGGTCAGATCAGCATTTTCTTTCCCAAAGAGATCTTGCTAGAAAGATTGCCATCCATCCATTCATGTCAGAGGCTTTCTATATGCCATTGAATCCTCATCATTCCCACACGAGGTAGAGATTATTATCCCCCTCACTTTGCAGATGAAGAAATACAGAGAGAAAAGGGAACTTGCCCACAGTGACCCAGCCTGAAAGAGGCAGAACTGGGGAAATTGACAGGTCTATGGGGCCAGCTGCAGAGCCCTCTGTGTCCTCCACCCTGCTACACTGAAGTCCAAGGGGTTTGAGGAATGGAGCCAAGCTCACAACCCAAGATTCCTCCCCCAGACTCAGGAGAAAGACCCTGGGACAGCTGCAGACCCTCGCTCCTGGAAACGAATAGCCTGCTGAACTCCCATCAGAACTCAACCCGGCTTCCCAAGACTTTCCTTTCTTTACTACGTTTATTACTAGTACCTAGAAACAGGGGCTCTGATATATATCTTGCATATTTAGCAACCCAGAAAATGTCTCTGTGCTTGCTGGAACAGGGTCGATCGTCCACAGTGGAGGCAGAGGGGCAGGGGAGAGATGGAATCACACCAGACTTACAGTAGTGGGCCTGGCTGCTGCCTATTACTGTGTGTGGTTTGGCCTCTGCACTGAGAGGCTCTTTCCTCAAACTCGGTCACCCTGGAACAGGTGACACTTCTGTAGTTGCTGGTGGTCCAGGGTCAGCAGTGGCTGGGTTATAACCAGATTGCAAAGCTGTAAATATGGACTCATGGGTGTGATGTCAGGAGTCCTCTGGTGTAGCCCCAGGTCTGCCCTGCACCAAGGCCCCCTCTGTCTTCACCATGGGCAGGGCTAGGAGGGACAAGGGCCCTGAGTGGCAGCATTTGGGAGTTGCCTTACCCCTCCCAGTGCCCCCATCCACCACCCACATTTCCCCCAAGGAATTCTGCTCTAATCCTTGTCTCCAGAAGGCTGAAGATATCATCCTGTGTTTCTTTCTTTTCTTTAGTTTTTTTTTGTTTGTTTGTCTGTTTTTTGTTTTCTGTTTTTGAGACAGAGTCTCACTCTGTCGCCCAGGCTGGAGTGCAATGGTGCGATCTCGGCTCACTGCAAGCTCTGCCTCCCATGTTCACACCATTCTCCTGCCTCAGCCTGCTGAGTAGCTGGGACTACAGGCGCCCGCCACTATGCCCAGCTAATTTTTTTGTATTTTTTAGTAGAGACGGGGTTTCACTGTGTTAGCCAGGTTGGTCTCAATCTCCTGACCTCATGATCTACCCACCTTGGCCTCCCAGAGTGACTTTAGTATATTTCTTATCTTTTTAATTTAAAGTTTTAGAGAAACAGGGTCTCACTATGTTGCCCAGGTTGGTCTCAAATTGGTGGGTTCAAGTAGTCCTCCAGCCTCAGCCTCCCAAAGCGTTGGAATTACAGGCGAGAGCCACCACACTCAGCCTTCATCTCGGCATTTCTAACAAGAGATGGCTCAAACATCTACCTCTGCCTCCATCCCCAGAAGCTAGGTATTGGATGAAGCTGGGGCCTGGTTAGTAGACCACAGACACCAAGCCCAAGAGAAATGTGTCACACACCCTGCCAGGATGGCAGCAGGGTATAGGGAAAGAGCCTGGGTCTGCAGTCAGACAGTCTCCGGTATGAGTCCCAGCTCAGCCATTTGCCAGCTGTGTGATGTCAAGCAGATTGCACTACCTTTCTGAGCCCTGTTGCCATAGTTCACATGGTTGTAAATAGGAAAGAGTGAGATGATATACCCCATAGATGCCCAAAAAATGGGAGCTTCTTTCTCTGGCATTGGGAGTCTTGGCTGGGGACCTTGGCCGGCTCCAGCCTCTGCTCTGCCCACCTGCCAGGGCAAGGCCCGAGATGGATAGGCCTGGCATTCCTGATCTGAGGACCCATGGAAACAGCCAGGCCCGGGTCAGAATATGGGCCTCCCCACTGATCTTGGACTACCTCTCTCTTCCCTGGGCCATGGTCCCCTCATCTGATGGATAATGGATTGCTCAGACCCATTATCTCATGTGCCCCTTGTTATTCGATGCATCTTTGGCACGTTCAACTCTGCTTTCTCCTGGCCTGTTATAAAGAACCTGCAGCCTGCATGATCTTTCTGCTTTAAAGGATAGAAAATAATGAAAACAAATCAGTCATTTCAGAAGTTCTCGTTGGTTGAGTGGTAGGATGCTATTATGAATATTACAATCCCAAAGGACAAATTCTTACCTAGTTTTACAGCTGAGGAAACTGAGCTTCAGAGAGGTGAGACAGCTTATCCTTCTTTGGACAAGGCAGGAAGGAAGTGGCAGAGGCACGCAGGAGCTTAATATTCTCCCCTCCCAGCACCTCCCTGCCTTGCCCGCCCCTCCCACGTTTCCCTCCCCTTGCTTGGGCTTGGCTGGACTCGTAGACTATCCCTGCTGCCAAGAACAGGCTGTTCTGACCAAGTGTCTGTTACAGCCACTGGAGAATGGCCGGGACACAGAGGATGCCGTGATCAACATTGCAGGGTCCATGGGGCCTCTCACCATCCCCGAGCCCTCTCCCAGCCTCTTCACAGAGATCCAGTATCTAAGCCAGGTATGGACAGAAGGGCCCTGGGAGGGGAGGGGCTGCAGAGCCACCTTGCCTGCCTCCACTCTGACGATTGGAGGAAGTGGAAGAAGGCCTTTTCCTCAGCCTTCTTTGGGGTTTCCCCAAACCCCACACCCCCGCATTCACCCACCTTCCCCATCACAGCCATAGCCCTAGCCCATTTCACCAGGGAAACCAGGGCTTTTGACCTCACATCCTCTTTTTTCCAGTCCAGAAAATTCCTGAATAGCTTGTTGGGAGTCACAGCTGACAGTGCTGTGGGCTGGCAGGAGGCCACAACTGTGCCAGAACCCAGCCTGGGGCCTTGAGGGCACCCCGGGGGAGGGATGGATTGGGGTCATGAGAGGCCATGAATCAAAGCCTGGGAGTTCTGGGGAGGAGAAGTTGTTAGGTCCTGTGCCCCTGCAGATGGATGGAGGGCTGGAATTTGTGGAAAAGGCTGGGTGGACACAACAGCTACCTGGGGACCACTCCTCATACCCCCTACCCCTTCATTTGGGTTCTGCTCTCCAAACCCCACTGTTGTCTTTACAGACTACAGAGGAAGAGGAAGCCCCTTCCCAGGCCCCTGAAGGGGATGTGATCTCGATGCCTCCCCTCCACACATCTGAGGAGGAGCTGGGTTTCTTGAAGTGTGTCTCAGTGTAGGGCGGGAGGCCCTCCTGGCCAGACCAGCCGTGAAGCAGTGTGGCTGGCTGGATCAGCACCAATTCCCGAAAGCTTTCCACCTCAGCCTCAGAGTCCAGCTGCCCAGACTCCAGGCTCCCAACCCTCCCCAGGCTCTCCTCCTGCATGCTCCAGCCTGTCCTAGAAGTGTCTGTCAGCCCTGGAGCTCAGAGCGGTGGCCTTGCCCTTCCAGCTGGAGACTGGGACATCCCTGATAGGTTCACATCCCTGGGCAGGGCACCAGGCTGCTGACCCTCAGCAGGGCCAGGCAAGGCTCAGTGGATCTGTTCTGAGTTTCT